>NW_020664464.1:4969941-4972640 GCF_002925995.2 Terrapene triunguis
CACCCCTAGTCTTGGGGGAGGAATCCTAGCTACATTTTAAGTTCATAAGAGTTTTGCCATTGACTTCAGTGGTGCCAGGATTTCCCCTCTGGGGAAAGCTGAATCACATTAAGGCAACATGGGAAGCTTGTATGTTTGTGCTGCATCAGTTTTGTAAATGGAGAACTTGAGTATCCTGAGTTATGAATATGGCAAATTTCATCAATATTCAGTTCACTTCAATAAATGGGACAAATACTCAGTCACGTACAGGCTTTGAAGAACAAGAGCAACACTTCTCCAATCCATGTCAAGGCCTCTGACTGTTGGAAAGCATATGTTTATAAATTACTAACAAACTCTCATTTCACTGAAATCCTAGTCAAAACCCTGCCACCTGCAATCTGGTTTTTGAAGTCAGCGGCCACTCATTTGATACCTTACTTCATACTGGAAGTGTGCAGCTGGCATCTGGAAGTGCATGCGTCTCTGCAGCTCATCTTGCCACTGTGAACTTTGGAGGCCACTGCATGCTAATTAACATTGGCTATGGCATCTCTGTCAACTATGATTGTGTGCTTGGAGATAAGTAATATTGATCACCAGACTTTGTATTTGATTGTGGCACGCTAGACTGGAGATACTGTGTTAAATAAGAACTGGAGAGAAAGCCCATGCAGAAAAAGTTAAATGACTTTAGGCACAGGTTGTTAGCATGGGAAATTAAGCACTATTGATCAGAGACAAAGGGTGACATTTTCAAAAATGCTTGGGTGCTTAGGAGCCTGTGTTTCATTCAAAGTCAATGGGGATAAGGCTTTTAAGTTCCTAAATCACTTCTGAAAAGGATTTGAGCTCCTAATTCCTAGTGATCCTAAAAGAGTCTCTCTTTGGACAGATGTCATTTAAAAATGCAAAGAGACAATAACTGCTTTAAGGTTGGGGGGGGGGGAGGTTGTAATAGAAAATAATGATAAATTAACTTTACCACCAGTGACTTGCTCCAGCTGTAATGCATCCTGTAGGAAAAATATCACATCTGAAAAAGGGTAGATACAGTTAAAAAGTGGCAGTAAAAGAGCACTTTCCTGATCCATATTTATTCTCCCTCATTGGCCTTCCTCCCGAAAGTCCTCAGTCTACAAGTTAAAACATGTTTCTAACTGCCAGCACAGCAGACTCACCCTCACTCAGATACCAATAAATGATATCTGAAAATGAAGCTGTTTTTTTCCCCTTTAACGAAGCACGGTTGTGAAACAGGTATCAAATTACTGCTATCAGGGTAACTGCAAACAAGATGATATAACATTAAAATGGATGTGACTCTGCTTATATATGTATTGAGCTTCTAGCGTGCTCAGTGTGCTGGTTTACACTGGCTGAGGATCTGGCCCTCAGAACTTTTTTTGCAGTTGTATTATCTGGGTGTGAGGCAAATTAAAATACACTTTATTCATCTGTAGCTACAGTCCTGTTTTATTCAGCAGCAAATATGTACCTTTGCAGGAGCAATGAAATCCTGATTGCCATCTTGGATTTGCTCCACTTAAGGAGGAAGACTTTGTGGTAGTTTGCAGAGGTTTTCATCTCTTCATCTTGTGCTGGGAAAGCAGATTTGAACATTCAAATGCACCATGCATTAAGGACGACATTAAAATAGAAGGGCTCAACCAGGCATCTAATCTAGAATGTACAAATTCTCTTTGCATGGGTATATTCCAGCACTGGTATTAGCAAGTGATCTTGTGCAAATGTGTAGGCCACATTTTGAAAACGTGTCCAGATAGACTTTAAAAGTAGCTGCAGAGATTTCTTACTCAGAAGGTACAAATCAAGAATAGGGATGGATTGTGAGCTGAACACCAGATACCAATCCATTCAGAGTTTGGAGAAGTTTTGATACAGATCCAAATTTCATGAGTTAGGTCCATCTCTACTAGAGGCATTTAATCTGGAATATTGGATCACAGTTGGAGCTGGTCAAAAATGTCATCTGAATGATTTTCTGATGAAAAATGCCCTTTTTGCAAACCGAGTGCCCTGATTCTCTGCCTCCCTCCTCTAGCTCTAGGGACTAGAGGCCTGGGCCCGCTGCCTCTCTACCTCCCTCCCCTGCTGCAGGACCCCGATAACCAGAAATTATTGGTAAATTAAGCAATTATGAGCAGGAAGAAATCTGAGGAGAAATTACTGTGTCTGCAACAAGAAGCCTTTTTTGTAGCTACATTTCTGAATCTCGAGAGACATGCATGCATTACTTTATTGCAAATGGATGGCTGAGTTGTTTTTTTGTCTGAGATGAATGTTTTTTAAAAAACCTCCCCAGAGCTCTGAACTGTGGTAGAAGATAAGCAGTGCAGTACACTTTACAGTTTGTGACCGAGCCAGGTTTAGCTCTAACGTATTAGCAGTAATAGGGTTACCATATTTAAACCTTAAAAAAGGAGGACACTCCACGGGGCCCTGGCCCCGCCCCGGCCCCACCCAACTCTGCCCCACCTCAGCCCCACCCCTTTCCCCAAAGTCCCCGCCCCAACTCCGCCCCCTCCCCTGAGCGCCGCGCATTCCCCCTCCTCCCTCCCAGCCGCGCGAAGCTGCCTGAGCGCTACCGGCTTCACGGTTTGCCGGGCAGCCCCCAGATCTCCAGACCCTGCGCCCCCGGGCGGGTGCTTCCCCAGCACAGCCAGAGCCCGGGAGGGGAAGCGCCCAGCTGGGGG
>NW_020664464.1:4973040-4975801 GCF_002925995.2 Terrapene triunguis
GCAGGGTCTGGAGATCTGGGGGCTGCCCGGCAAACCGTGAAGCCGGTAGCGCTTGGGCAGCTCCGCTCTTCAGCTGCACAGAGCTGAGGTGTCTGGGGGGAGCTGCAGGCGGATTCACCTCATACAAGTACTGTAGTGCAGTCTCTTTATCATGAAAGCACAACTTACAAATGCAGATTTTTTTTTTATTTTTATTTTTTTTTTGGTACATAACTGCATTAAAAAACAAAACAATGCAAAACTTGGGAGCCTACAAGTCCACTCAGTCCTACTTCTCGTTCAGCCAATAGCTAAGAGAAACAAGTTTGTTTACATTTATGGGAGATACTGCTGACTGCTTCTTATTTACAATGTCACCTGAAAGTGAGAACAGACGTTCGCATGGCACTTTTGTAGCCAGTATTGCAAAGTATTTACATGCCAGATATGCTAAACATTCGTATGCCCCTTCATGCTTTGGCCACCATTCCAGAGGACATGCTTCCATGCTGATGACGCTCATTAAAAAAAGTAATGCGTTAATTAAATTTGTGACCGAACTCCTTGGGGGAGAATTTCTTGTTCTGTTTTACCCGCATTCTGTCATATATTTCATGTTATAGCAGTCTTCAATGATGACCAGTACATGTTGTTCATTTTAATAACACTTTCACAGCAGATTTGGAAAAACGCAAAGAAGGTACCAATGTGAGATTTCTAAAGATAGCTACAGTACTCAACCCAAGATTTAAGAATCTGAAGTGCCTTCCAAAATCTGATCAGGATGGGGTGTGGAGCATGCTTTCAGAAGTCTTAAAAGAGCAACACGTCAATGTGGAAACTACAAAACCTGAACCACCAATAAAGAAAATCAACTTTCTGCTGGTGGCATCTGACTCAGATGATGAAAATGAACATGCATTGGTCTGCACTGCTTTGGATCATTATCAAGCAGAACCCATCATCAGCATGGACGCAAGTCCTCTGGAATGGTGGTTGAAGCATGAAGGGACATGTGAATCTTTAGTGCATCTGTCACATAAATATATCGCAACGTAGGCTACAACAGTGCCATGCAAACGCCTGTTCTCGCTTCCAGGTGACATTGTGAATAAGAAGTGGGCAGCATTATCTCCTGCAAATGTAAACAAACTTGTTTGTCTGAGCAATTGGCTGAACAAGAAGTAGGACTGAATGGACTTGTAGGCTCTAAAGTTTTACATTGTTTTATTTTTGAATGCAGTTATTTTTGTACATAATTCTACATTTGTAAGTTCAACTTTCATGATTACACTACAGTACTTGTATTAAGTGAATTGAAAAATGCTATTTTATTTTTACAGTGCAAATATAATAAAAATAAATATAAAGTGAGCACTGAACACTTTGTATTCTGTGTTGTAATTGAAATCAATGTATTTGAAAATGTGGAAAACATTAAAAAATGTATAAATAGTATTCTATTATTGTTTAACAGTGCGATTAATTGCAATTAATTTTTTTTATCGCTTGATAGCCCTAGTTATATGTTAACTTGGATGCAGATTTTTCAGGGCTCCTGTAAGATCACCCTCTTTTTATTTATTCAATGCAAAAACCTATTACAACTATTGAATTATACAATGTCTTACATTGTTTGCCCCTGAAAAAAATCATTTACCCAGAGTTATCAGAGGTATTTGGAATACCACAATAGTTTCCCTTCATTTAATTAGAACATAATTGTATTATCCCAGGTATCAGTCTGTGGGGACTGAGGGTGAATGCTGACTCTGGTATATGTTCCTTGTTCCTGTTATGATTTCTTTGCTGTATACTGCATTTTAAGTGGAGAGAAGTTCCATCAGCAGATATAGCAGGAATTTGTATTTTGTGGGCCCCTTGTTTCAAAGTGACTGAAACCCTGTGTGCTGTCTCATGAAAATCTGTCTTTTTCTTGTTTTGGTTGTTCTCTTTATTTTCTATTAAGGACATTCTGGATGAAATTATATGGTTGCTCTTTATGTGTGGAAAAACAAAACACACCTCTTTGCTTCAGTTGAGGATTAACTAATATTATGAAATACCTCATAAATGTCTATGCTCTTGCTATCCAATTATTGTTTGCCCATTCACTATTGAGACATTATCAAGTCTCATCTCCTCTCCCCCCCCCCATAAAATTACATTCAAAATTATTCTAATATTGTTTGTATAAAATAGTTTGTTTGAATCAGGTGCTCTGGACATTGGGCGGATGTTTTGGTTCTTAAATAATTTGAAACCTAGTTCATATATAAATCACCACTTTTGCTGATTAGTTCATAATAATTTCATTCTGAGAAAATATAGTCGTTTTTAAAATGAGTAGCATCAGGGTTTTTTTGTATGTCCAATAATAATAATGTTTCCTTTGAGGAAAGGCAGGAAATAATTTTACCCCCAAAAATTGTATTTAAGAATAGCTAGAAATGGTATTAGTTGTCATCTGGTTACCATATTACTTTTATTATAGCAAGGTCACTGAAATATTTAACTTTCAGTCCAGACTTGGGCATGTCTTTCTTATAAGACGCTTGTATGTGAACACACTCTCTTATTTAGTGGTAGCTAGCTAACTATATCAGCCTCAGAGTTCTTCCTGGAACCCACTTTAATTAAATTTTCCAGGGCTTTCACTGGTGACCTAAAGGCCCATAGGGATTTCATGTTCAGAAGCAAATCTGGCCTCATGCCCAAATCCTCATGATGGTTTATTGCTTCATGGAGAGAAATTACTTTCTGCTCAATTTAAATAGGAATT
>NW_020664464.1:4975811-4991147 GCF_002925995.2 Terrapene triunguis
TGTGTGTGTGTGTGTGTGTGTGTGTGTGTGTGTGTGTGTGTGTGTGTGTTGTCCTGAATCGAGTAATCTATGGAAGAAAAGCTTTTAAATTGCTATACAATGTATCTAGTCACTCGCTTCTCTCACTGGGCTCAACCTTCCCCAACTCCCCTGAAGCAACTCTCATGCCTGAAGAGTTCTCCTGAACGTGGCAGACATCCTTATTGGGGAGGGAGATCATGCTGACAATGTGAGATTTCTCTTCCATCAAGTAGGAGCAGAAAGGAAGTTTCTCCAGATGGACTTCATTCCTAAT
Organism: Terrapene triunguis; assembly: GCF_002925995.2. Classification (NCBI taxonomy): domain Eukaryota; kingdom Metazoa; phylum Chordata; order Testudines; family Emydidae; genus Terrapene; species Terrapene triunguis. The sequence continues at coordinate 4,976,107 of NW_020664464.1, forward strand.
TTTGTTTCAGTTAAAAAAAAAATTGTTTGTACACATTATCTGCTATCCTGTGAGTCACACCACAGATGTCACTGTCACAGTTACTGGACAAACTGTACCTCTGACCTCTTTTAGTGCACCCCCTGCAGGTCTCTGGCTTCTGGCAGTCACTTGTCTCTCAGGGTGGAATCATTTGATTCTCCTACTCTCAGTGCAGATGCTCAGTTGTAGTCCCCATGGTTACTTCAACGGGTCTGACTTAGGCATGTCTACACTACAATCTAAAATTGGCCCGATGTCCCCACTACCCTCTTTCTGTCAGTGGTGCACGTCCTCACCAGGAGCGCTTCCACTGGGGGCGGGGGGGCGCTGAGCCAGGGCTCTCAGCTCTGCACAGCTCCCTGCCGGGAGCCCAGCTGCCCCCACAGGACTTCTTGCCTCTGCACTCCCAACTGAGAGTGTGGGGAGGAAGCTGCACCCAGAGTCCAGTCAGCTCCCGTGGGCAGTGGGCCAAGCCGGGAGCCTGGGTGGTAGCCCGCCTTGGAGTGGAGACCTGGAAGCAGACCAGCTGGGGAGCCGGGAGCCAGCAGCTCTCCCCAATTTCATGGCTCCAGTGGAGCTGTGACATTGACAAGACAGCCAACAGCCGGTGTAGGGAATGTAGTCTCTCCACAGACACTGTGTTGCCCTAATTAAACTGGCATAAACCCTACGCCTCTTATGGAGGTGGAATTATGTCAGAGTAGTAGGACACTTACACTGGCGGGAGCAAGGCTGGGAGTGTGTACATTGACATTGTTAGGTCGACATAAGCTGCCTTATGTCAACCTAACTCTGTAGTGTAGACCAGGCCTTAGGCTCAGACTTTACAGTTCCACTCCCTACGCAGCAGTGACAGTTGTAATCATTGATCAAACAGCCTTCTTAAAGCAAAGTATTGTTTTATTTAGAACAAAAGCATATGAGGAAAAACAGATCTTAAAAACAATAAAACAGCCTATATGCATGCCTGTTTTCCAGATGTTCAACCATCTGCCACGTGGGGACTTTGGAATGTCTAACTGCCTATAGGCTTTTCTACAGAGCTTTCCACTGTGTTACCTTGTCTTTCTGTCTGAGCTCACTGACGCTCTCTAGGCAGCTCCTGAAAAACAAGACTTATAGCATGTTGGTGATAGGACACAGAATCTATAAAGCCAACAACTTTCCCCATTGTCTTTCAAGGGATGACCTAGATGTTCTTATCTGAGAAGCCATTGTGTTGCTTGCTGGTTCTTCCTCTCTTAGTAGATCAATGCATTCACATAGGAAAGATTTATAACCTTAGTTTACAACAGTTTACCCTCGCTGTCCAGATCACAGACAAGGTTCATCAAATTATTACAGCTCAGTATTCATAACATTATTACATAGCAGTTCCACTTCTGTCAGTCACGTTTTGTAGCTCTTTGTACACTAGTTAGTATTAATAGAACTAGTGGATCCAAGCCCCCTGTTGCCCTGCTTCATTAAGTCCTCTGTCCTCCATATTCTGCTCGTGGTAGTTGATGCTCATGTGAGTACAGCATTCTTTAATATGGTCTTCTATGTACAGGAAATGTAGGAGAAGATCAAGAAATCTATATCGCCCAAGCTTTTTTAGAAATATTAGAGCACAACTAGAAGTTTTCAGTACTGGAATATCAATTTTTCTGAAGTACTGTTACATTCATCTGTTGATTCACAGGCCTATATGTGAACTTTGGAACCACAAGGTATTTCTTTGAAATTTGGCTTTCCCTATTCACGATAGTCAGAAATGTATGGCTAATATGTGCAAAATCTATTATTTAAACATATGCTCAGTGTGCTCATTTGTACAAATATGACTTGTGTATGATCCTACGGAACTTAGTCTCATGTCATTTCATGTGCATCTTTGAAAGCCAGGCCCTAAACATTTCTCACCCACATTTTGGAGAAAGACAGTATAGCTCTGATGGGATCAGATGGCCCTGAGTGACATTAGGTGAATCACTGATATCACAAGAGGCACTGATGTTTGAATGCAGAAAACTCAAATGCTGTGGGTTTGAGTTGTGACCTTGAAATGGAGCGGTTAACTTAGATTTCTTTTTCAACTATATCGTCTCTCTTGTCTGTAGGGAGATGACTGAGTATGAGCTCATGCACTAACATGGTATCCCAATGTTTTCTGTTTTCATGTTAGTTGAACCTCAGAATGTGTGGAATTAGTGTAAGAAAACGCACATCAAGCCAAACAATGTTATCTGGAGGAAAAGAATTAAGCTCAGGTTGATGCCAGCTTTAGCAGAAATAAACTGAGCTCATCAGCATATGTGTACATTTACTTTAGAGACTTTTATGTGCCTTTCCACATCTGTCAGCTCAATCACAGAACCAAACACAAAATACAGCATGCAGAAGCATTAACTGGATTTGTAACACTCCTTAGAAGACCTTCGTTCCATAAAGCAATGAATGGATTACGTGGAGACATAAATATAGTATTTTCCTCCGTGACAGTTATATCTTGCTCCCGTTATGTCAAAGGAAACCTGACTCGTTTTCGTCAGAAGACCAGCACTTTGAAATTTCAAAAGATAAAATGCTGTTCAAAGCAGACATAAACTAAGATATATTTATGAACTTAATTTGTCATCTTTTAAAGCTTCCAGAAGGAGCACGAGGGGTGCAGTTTTTCAGTTCCAAGCACCATGTGTGGGCAAACACCCAGGGACAAGATTTATTCATTTAAAATAGAAGATGAAGCTGCAAAATGTTGTGGCATGTGTCACACACGTCATCTGTGTACTGTATATGGCATGTCAGGTGGGAGTAAATGACACCCACAAAAATGGTAATCAAGTGAGAACAACACTTTGAAATTGTCAGGCAATAGTTCTTTGCTCTCAAAATCACTTATTTGGCAGTGAAAGTTTGTTCTGATGATGTAATGTTTCCATCTTACATTTCATTGGCTGAGTATGTTGTTACTCAATAACCTTTTTGGGGAGCTTTGGTGAGGAGAGCACCAACTGAACTGGTCCCTCCCATTTTAGACATGTCCTGGCTCTCCTGACTACTTGTCAAGGTTTGTCTGTCGCCACCCAACCACCAGGCTGTTTTGTTTGTAGAATGACACCTGCACCATGCCACGTTGTCACAAGTACAACCTAAGTGATTGGCTACAGCTTAAAGGGCTATGTATGGCTTGTCATGTCATCATGCTAGAGTACATTATATTTAGGTATTCAAAAAATCAAGCCAGTTCTTTTCATATTTTTATCACTCTGTATTGTTGAAATGTGGTGTCTCCTACATGAAAAGCTCACTGTGCCCATTATAAATCTTCCAAATATAATTGAAAACAGTTACAGTAGTTCAAAGACTGCATAGTTCAGCTATTGCTCTTCTCTGTTACCTATATGTGACTGTTTCTCTAGAACTATATGTGCTGGGACTATGTAAAAATGAATCAAAAGTAACCTACAGGTTACAATGTCTTCCCAATTTTTTAGGTGAGATATTTAATGTACATAATATACCAAATTATGTTCCCATGAAAGGGAATAGTAGTTTCCCCAAGGAGAATCTTTTATACATATGCATACAATAAATAAATTCTGTGTTCTCACTCTTAGAATACCAGAACTATTTTGGGCAATATTACACAACTCCACTTAGAAATCACAAGCTTAGACTTTCTAAATTTGACTTAATAGCTTTTGCAGCTTCACATATTGTACTACTTTTGCAAAAACTTTATTTTTATTGCATAATAAATGACTGATTTTGTGGCACAATGGAAATCTGCGCACACCTCCTCCTCTTTCCCCTCCCCCCCAAAAAAATAGTTTACATTTTTGCTTGGGAAGAATTTGTGTGTGAGATCGGGGAAGATTGAGGGTAGGAAGGAGTTGTTGTCTTTAAGTTAAAATGAAATTTCATCTTTCAGTTCTACAGCCACTAATTTGATTTAAGTTAAATCACACTTAGAGTACCCTGAAGGCCTCTCTGTGTTCTGTGAAGTAAGTTAATTGCCTCAGATTTCATGTGCAAAAGTCACCTACTGGTTCCACATACATTTTGGGGGCTTGATTCTGCAAGCCCACCACATGTTGAACTCCAGCTGGAGTTGACAGAAATTCCACATAGGGTCTGATCATGCAGACCTTCCATATCTCTTCACTTGTTTCTCTCTCTTTCAAACGTGAAGAGAAGTATGTATTGTACTGCTGTTTTGGGGTTGTTGGTTTTTTTTCAATTTTGTGGATGCTTTGTTAGCATGTATTGCTCCATTGCTTTTCAAAACCAGTTGGTATCAATTTTTCATAATTTCAAAATAAAAAACAAGCTTGTGTTAAAAAAGGTGGGAGAGGGGGGAAATAGTTGGGGTTACAGTTCTTTTCAAATGGAATTCAGCTAATGATACCTGTTTTCAAAAGACAAATCATCACCATATTAGTAGAACTTATATGAATGATTAAGAATTGGTATCTTGACGTGGCCATGTGATTATCCTCTCGCTAACAATGAATTCAGGGGAGAAGCAAAAAATAATTAAAGTACTCTCAGTAAGAAAACTAAGAGATAATAGGTAAGCTCAACTGGTTACAAGTAAACCCATGAGTGGGAAGGAGAGTAAAAAAAGGCAAATAATTAAAAAACTAACAGAAAATAACTCCAAAATGTGAACATGTTTCCAGGAAAGTGAAGTCATTTTTAATCTTTTTGTCTTTAAGTTTCTTGTTGACATTGAACATTAATGTGAACAAAAAGTAAACTCGATATGAATACTACTAATGATTATATAGCGTTAGAGTGAGCTATATGATGTGTATGTGCATTGTCATAGGGTGGCTGGCCCCTGTAAATAAAGTAAATCCAGCGGCCCTGAGCCAGACTCGGCCCGGAATCCCTCGCTCTCCTGCTGCCCCGCTGGCCGCGCGGCCCGCTCTCACCACCATGGCCTTCACCTTCACCGCCTTCTGCTACATGCTGGCGCTGCTGCTCACCGCCGCCCTCATCTTCTTCGCCATCTGGCATATTATAGCATTTGATGAGCTGCAGACTCAGACCTTACAAGAATCCCATAGATCAATGTAATACACTCAATCCTCTTGTACTTCCAGAGTACCTCATCCATGCATTCTTCTGTGTTATGTTTCTCTGTGCAGCAGAGTGGCTTACACTGGGTCTCAATATGCCAGTGCCCTAATTAGCCAATTAGAGCAGTACCTGGGGGCTATAAAGGATCAGGGGGAGTCCTGGTGAGAGACAGGAAAGATCAGGAGACTGGAGGAGCTCTCTGGAGAAAGCTGCAGAAAGCTCTCTGTGGACTCTCCCTGGCAGAGGGAGGAATTGGCTAGGAGACTGTATGTTTGGTTCCTGGAAGAGGGTTGAAGGCAGGGCATTAGCAAGAGGGATTTGCTGGCTGGCATCCCCAAGCCAGGATCAGAGGGCCGAACAGGGCTGAAGGGAGGAGGAGCAGTGGAAAAAAGAAGTTACCTGATGTTTCTAAGCTGAAGAGCTGGAGCCAAGGCCTGGAGAGGGTTGAAGGCAGGGGAGTAGTGGAGGAGCTTACCCACTGACATCTCTATGCCCAGAGAACTGGATCCAGAAGAGCCATGAGAGGGCCAGAGGAAGTGACGGATGCACCTCTGGCAAGGATGATTTTCCAGCAGAGAGACTGGGGGGTTCCCGTTGGGAAGAGCAGGTTTTCACTCCATTTGGAAGGCCTGGGTGGCTGTCCTGGTACAAGGACCAGAGGAGGACCAACAGAGTCTAGGCATGGTCGAAGGCACCAGTATATGATATGATACGTCGAGCATCGTGGGAAGAGACGTCAGGGGATCTTAATGACCATTTGCACTGGAATGGGAAATGAACTACACGTTTGGGACTCTTATTATGGACTGTTTTGAACTATGTTCTGCTAATAACCACATTGCTGAATGAGAGGATAAGCCTGCATGGAATTACTGGTGGCTCTGAGAGGGGAAACTGTCCCTGTCATGCCATGGCCTGCATCAGGGAGGCACTCCAAGAAATGTTGCCCTACGACATGCATGTAAATATATACCTCTATTTGGTAGAGGGATGATGGCATGATTTGTGTAAGGTAGCACAACAACAGTCCCAAATTCCCTTACCACCCAGCCCTTCTCAAAATAACAGATGGGAAATTTCAGAAACTGATGGCTGAGTGTTTCATTCTGATTTGCAAATAATTTCAGATTTGTGCTTTTAAAACCCTGTTCCAATATTTGTGAAAAGGGAGAACGGACTAATATAGTTTTAAGAATCTCCTGTTGGAGATGCTCAAAAGGGTGCTAACCTTAAGCCAATATGCAAATCAAGAGGCTCGAGACTGTTGACTTTCAAGTGCCTGTGTCTGCTAGCAAGAGAGGGATGCTATGGGCTTATGCAAAGCCCACTGAAGTCAATAGACTCCCATTGACTTCACTGAACCTTTGATCAAATCCGGTATCTGCATCCTGGATAACGCCAAAAGTTTGTTGCATTGGTCATCACAAATTTATTTTAAATTAGTCTTGTGCAAATCTATTATGATAGTCGTTGTCCGTATTCCCTTGTATATTTATCTTTTAAGATCTGAATATTCTGGTGCCATATTCATGCTCTTCTTTTTCTATTTTGTTTTTCAGTGTCCAAAATATTTAAACTTCTCATTCCCTCAGAGTTTTCTTATAGCTTTTCTGTCAGGCAGAACTTTCCCTTTAAAGAGCGTAGGTTTCTAAACTGGGTAGATTATATTATGAATATGTCTCATGATCCAGACCATGCTGGCTCAGCCAGTGTTTTATCAACTAAAATCAATGTTAAGATGCAGGATCTGAGCATTCATGGGATGGGAAGGTTATAATTTATTTAAAGGAAGTTATGTCCTGCATAAACTTATTCCCATTGGGTTTCCAGTACAAGAACACAGCCTGGCTTCTGAGTGACATAGCTGACTTACTTTAGCTGTGGTAAAGGCTGCAGTATATCACCAGCAGATGTCTTTGAGACAACCGGAAAGTAGTAGGAGTGCAAGGAATTATACTGATGATGAGGAATCATCAGTATAACTCCAAATGTTAATTTAATTCCTAGTTTTTAAAGCTTTTCCTCTTGTGGTTACTTTTCTCTTCTTTTTTCTTTAGGGCACTGGAGGAGGAGATAATGGTTTGGAGTTACTTGATGAACAGTTAACCAAAGCAGTAAGACTCTCCATAATATTTGTAATAATACTCTGTGAGGTGCTTTCAGTTAACTTGGTATCAGTGAAAATGAAAATCGTGGCATCTAGAAATATTGTGTTCACATTAGTCTAATGAGGGCATAAGGGAATTGCATTGTCTCCGTAGCACTAGGCAATCCAGTCAAATTAACGTACTACAATTAGGAAGCATCGTCAATTAGAATCTTGCACTTCCTTAGCAGTTGCACAAAGAGTAACACTCACAAATTATTTTACCTGGTGAATGGCATTCAGAGCATCATTAACAATAAATATAATACAGGCATCTTTGTGGGTGTTGTTGAAAATGGGCAATTGCCATGCCCTGGTGTTTTGGTTTGCCGCGGGATGCTCTAATGTACACCTTAAGATGGGAAATATAGCTCACACTACTCTAAATGTATCTCCGCTGATTAGTAAACATCTCGTTTTTAGTAGCACCACCAACTGTATGCTGTCAACAGGCTTTTGTGTCCTAAATATTCATTCTTGGAGCTTGATTTCACTCAGTGATAAGCACAGGAATGAATTAAGCACGAATGTAGCCTGCCTCCATCAAATTTCAGGGCATATTGAAGTCAATGAAGTTACATGGATAAAAGCCAAGAGGAGAATGAGGCTCGCTCTTCTAGGATCTCATAAGCTCACTAAAAATGCAGAAAACCAGAGCATATTTGCAATCTATGTTTTGTGTTTGTTTAAAAAAAAATCAATAACTCATATTTAGAAATCACTGCTTTGATCTAAGTAGCAGCAGCAGAAGGCAAACCAGCTGTACCTGGCTGTCCAGCCTCTGCAAACGGAGGGGCCTTGTGTTAGATTCAGAGATTTTTGTAGTACTTTTTTAGTCATTAATGTATCATGGTCTAGTGCAGAGGTGGGTAAACTACGGCCTCCTATCTCCTGCCCGGCCCCTGAGTTCCTGCCCCAGGAGGCTATCCCCCGGCCCCTCCGCCGCTGTTCCCCCTCCCTTGCTGCCTCAGCACACTGCGTCACTGGCACAATGCTCTGGGGGGCTGGGCAGCGCAGCTGCAGAGCCGGGGCCTGACCCGGTGCTCTGTGCTGCGCGGCGGCGTGGCTGGCTCCAGCTGGGCAGTGCGGCTGCCTATTCTGGTGCTCTAGGCGGCGCAGCTGTAGCGCCGCCAGCCACTGGTGCTCCAGGCAACATGGTAAGGGGTCAGGGAGCAGGTGGGGTTGGATAGAGGGCAGGGGAGTTCAGGGTGGTGGGCAGGGGTGTGGATAGGGGTTGGGGCGGTCAGAGGGCAGGGAACGGGGGGGGTCGAATGGGTGCAGGGGTCCTGGGGGGCAGTCAGGAAGGAGGGGGGGTTGGATGGGGCAACGGGGGGCAGTCGGGCAGGGGTTCCGGGGGCGAGAAGCAGGGGGGGGATATGGGGCGGGGGCAGGCCACACCTGGCTGTTTGGGGAGGCACAGCCTCCCCTAACCAACCCTCTATACAATTTCTGAAACCCAATGCAGCCCTCAGGTCAAAAAGTTTGCCCGCCCCTGCTATAATGTATTACATCCCAAAGTGCCTTGCTTTGTAGATGCAGGGATCAATTTGCCATCCTCTGTTGAAATGCATCTACCTCTGAGATGGAATGCAGCAGTCAGTCGTTCCCCACTAGAAACAAACAGCCACTTTAGAAGGGAAAGTGATCAAGGAGTGGCTTTAGAAGGGAAGGTGAACAAGAACTTATCCAGTTGAAACAAAGGAGAGAATTATCAGAGAGGTAGCCATGTTAGTCTGTATCCACAAAAACAACAAGGAGTCCGGTGACACCTTAAAGACTAACAGATTTATTTGTTTTTATAAATCTGATTTATAAATCTGTTAGTCTTAAAGGAGAGAACGTAGTTTGGTACAACGTAATTACAGGAGATAAGATTTGAGCCAGGGCAGTGAAGCAAGCTATGCTTGTGAAAAGTGCCATGGCATCACTAATATTTAAAATATTCTCTGCCCAAGAGAAAATCCTTGAGTGTGTGTGATTGGAATATTGTGTAGTGTATCTTTGGCTGCTAAAATCTCCGATGTCTGGAAGTAATTGTGACCTCTGGAGTCCTGAATCCAAGATATCCAGCTGTAATGAGAGCATTTTTCGCCATTCAGAACTACTAACTAAAATAAGTCAAATTTTAAATTTGCTTTTCATGAGTTTCTGTTTTTCACCAAATATCTGCTTGTTAATTGACCACTGCTGTTCATGGTCTTCTGCTTACACTATAAAGGTTACACTTTGTGTCAATCACATTATCATTGTAATCTTTGGAAGGAAAGTCATGAAATGCTGCAGGCTGATTTAGTGGGTAAAAAATAGTCTTTCCCTACTGGGCTCTTGGTTTGAGCCCAGATTATATTCTTAAGAAAAATAAGGTTAAAGGCAAGGGATGTATTTCTTCTTTTAGGAGAGGGATATATACACAGCACTATTTTTCTTACTTATTCCTGACATTTCGTCTATTATTCCTAACGTCTCCTTAGAGGATAAAAAAAGCAATTGCTCGTCAGTTTCATAAGAAAAATGATTAGCTTTTGGCACAATGCCAAGAATAATTAAGGAACGCAGGATAAACCTACATAAAAGCAACAGCATTGTCCTCCTTATAAAAAAGATCGCAAAAATATAGACATTTCCCTTTTTTGAAAAAATTATTTAATCAATATTAACATACATGAACTTTTCATACAAATATTATCAAAATGAACCCATATTTGTTATCTTTAAAAACCCCATTTGTTTTTGGTCAATCTCATCATTAACTTTGTATTTATTTTGTTGAAATTCCTAAAATAGTAACCACATGTTATATAACTTATTTGATTGAGATAGGAGGAGTCTCTCCACTTGATAACACTCCATAGCATAAAACAAGTAATACATTATTCATCGCAGTCTTGGAGAGTTGGTGCTCTTGGACTGAAACCAGTTTAACTCTGAGGTGCTATGGAGGATAATCACTTATTTATTTGTTAAAAAACCAACAATATGCTCGGTGCTAAACATGACAAGGATCAAGATGGTGTCAGCCCTGGAAATGTACAAACTAAAAGATAATTGCTCTGCCAGGCAATCTGTGTTGCTGGCCATCTGACCCCTGCTTCTCTAAGTGGGAGGGGAAGAGAGTTTCTACTGAGCCGAATTATCATGCTCCTTGTAGTACCATGGGCCAAGTTCTGCATTCAGAGCTGCTCCCATTATAATCGATTGAAGCAGTTTGTGCATATCCAAAGGTGAAGCTTGGCCTTGTGTTTGGATAAGCTACTTTCTTGATTGGTTGTAGTGCATATGTGCATGCACACAAATCCACACGCACAATGTATTCCCCAAGCCAATTCTAAATCAATCATAGTAAAAGGAGCCAGCTCTCACCCCATAGTATCAACATCAACAGTATGAGACAAAAATGTCTCTTTCTGCAGTCATCATTTGATACAAGAGAAACAGTGTCATTTTAATTGATCACTGTTGCAGGATTCCTGTCTTCTGCTGGGCAAATAAACATCCCTGCTTTACCATAGCATTAATCAAGCAGCAGGAAACCATTATCCTGTGACAATGTTCTGATGCATCAACATTATATCTTAATTACTTGTGAAGAAAGTTACCTCTTTGAGCTGACAGGATTGCATCGATTTTGTTCTGTCAGTTGACAAAGTTCTTTTTAGTGTTTCCTCCTGAACAAGAGAGAAGAAATGACAGAAATTAGAGGTGGAGAAGAACTATTAGGTGACTTTTCCTGTCCTCCTGCTGTGTACAGTATTTATTATTGTGTGCTAGCACCTAGGAGCTTCAGCATGAACCAGGACCCAAACAGAACAAAAAGATGGGCCTGCCCCTAAGAGCTGCCTAAGTGCTTTGTCTCTTATCTCAAGTGAATTTTTTTTTGCGCTTCCCAGGTTAGAGACTGTTGCACAGTCCAATAGATTTCTCTGTCAGGAAGCGTTTCCTGATATTCAGTCTATATTTTCCTGCTCTTAGTTTCTTTAGGAAGAAGGAGCCAGCAAGAAAAGTCTATTGTACAGTGGGCCAAATTCTGCCTGTTGGATTCCTGTGCCCACCTCCTATTGACTTCGCCTGGAGTTGTGCATTCATTCGAGGTGAGAATTTGGCCAACTGCAAATAACAGTGTAATGTATTGTGGGATACTGCAAAATGAATGTGTCAGTTTACATATCCCTCCCACACAATCTTTGCCAGATGCCCTCTGAATCAATTCAGTCTAAATAAGTTTTAATTTGACATAGTATCAGTATAACCTGCTATGAGTTCTTTTACTCATCTGCTGTTGAAAACACTTTGGGCCTGATATTCCTCTGGTTTAAATTGATGCAACTCCATTGAAGTCAGTGGAGCTACCCCGCTTTACGGTTGCTGGGTATCTGGCTTAGCGGATTTGTGTCCAGGATGCTCACTTGCTTTCTGTTTATGGTCAAGGGTGAATGGATAAGCTATGCTGAAAGGCTAGACCAATAGCACATGTTGCCATGTCTCATTGTTTATTTGTAGAAGTGATCTTCTAATTAGAAACACAGCCGCTGACCTAACAATGTGATTAGAGGCATTTTAATAAATACAAGTATTGATCCCAGGGAACCATGTGACATTTCCACTGCCCAGCGCTGCTTAGAAAGCAACAGCTGTCTGATATACTGCCTAATCTGAACACTTGAGTTTTACCACTAAATCCTTTTTTGAAAATGACTTATGTACCCAGCTGTTATCTCTGCTATCGTCTCCGAGCCAGCACCAGATGGCATTTCCAGGGCACTTCACCATCTCCACTGGATTCCTGAGTCATTCTGGGGAGGATGGGGAAGGAGAGCAGTATTGCTCATTAATGAGCCTGCTACGTGAGTCATGCCTCCCACCTGTCCATTCCAGGCCAGATCAAGTAAGCATGGCTGTGCTCATCTGAAGAGACAAGACAGGTTGTACTGGTGCACCAACTTGCCAATCTTTTCTTTTACCCAGACAAGCCACTTCTAAGTAATGACATATTTAAAGGCCAAATTTAAAAAAAACAAAAACAACAACCCTCCGACCCAATGGAGACAAAACAATTTAATGGGAATTCAAATTAAAAATATTCCTTGCTGGAACTTGTTTTTATTGCATGGTGGGGTTTTTCTCTAACCTAGAGAAGTCTTGCTTGGTCTCTTTAACAGCCCCTGCTGTTGTTCCCATTGATTCCAGTGGCACATGCTGGGGAGCCCCAAACCCCCACTGTGCTGTTGACCTTTATCACTGAGATACCTGTGGACTGCAGTGGAAGATTATTCCTTATATGTCCAGCAGGACTATGCAGACTCCTTCCCTGGAAATACTTTTATTCTCTCTTCTCCTGTCTTCTTGCACACTCTTTCCTCCTCCCTTTTCCCTTTCCAAGTCTCTCACCACCACCACCACTTCCTCACATCCATCCTGCTGCTGCTTTCTTCTTTAGCTCCTCAGTGGTACCCTGGAGGGCGCTGTAGCACTGTTGGCTGCTTCTTGACAGCAGTCGCCTGCTTCTGTTGGGTGTTAGTGTGAGGTTCTGTGCCAGCTCGTCAGCGCTGAAGTTTTGCTCTCCCCTTACTCGTGCACTAACACACTTTCTGTTCTTACATACACACATAAGGCCATATTCATTCCTGGCGTAGCTACCCTGAGTGACTTCAATGGAGTTACCCCAGTGATGAATTTAGGCCACTCTGTCTACACTAATGGAACTGCTCTCTGCAAATCAAGCTCCTGCATGGCTTCCTCATTCTATAGAGTTGTGGTTTGTCTTTATCATGTCGTATTCCCTTCCCTTATCTAGCTATGGTCTGCAGTCAGAGCACAGCTGGCTGGCCCTCCTGTTGAAAAGCACAGTGACCATATCTTTTGAAATTTCCACAAACATGTAGCAGTTTTTAAATGTTTGTTTATGTTTGGGTGTGTGCATGCCACGGGAAGGTGTGTTAGCTTTAGATGATACTCCAGGGGTATTTCCTGCCTAACAAATGGAATAAGTATTGTAGTAAGTATAAAAATAATCACCAAGATGACTCCTCACCTGCTGCATCTCTCTGCACAACACTCCTGGACCTTTTTTTGTAGCTGGTTCCATTATTTCTTACAGTGCAGGACTAGGGTGTCTGTACATGTAACGTGAATCCATGTGTCTATTTGGTTCCGCTTCAAAAATCTTGCTCTGTAGCTTTTATGGCATCAGAAGGGATGTACTATTTTAGTTTGCAAATTGCTTCTTAATCCAAAACTCGTTGTGGGAAGCACATCAATTTTACAGGTATTTCATGTGCTTTATTAAAGCTGCCATTTTAGAATTAAACTTCAGTGCTATATTTTGAAAAGGATGCACTTGTAGCCTTTATAATATTGGTATGTTTGGGTTGGTATTACCCATTACTAATAATCGGTATTAGTATCTTAAACCAGGGACCTTTGTGAAGGGTTTGGTCTCCTGAACGAATACAATGTTGGACTTATTGGGATCCAGGAAGTGGGCGGGCAAAGCCCGCCCACTGCTAAAGGATCCCCCCCAGCCTAAGGGGGGGTCCACAGGACCTGGAGACCAAAAAATTACGGGGGACAACTAATAAAAGAACACGGACAGGAGTGAGGTCAAAGGGTCAAACGAAGCGGGGACACCGAGCAGAGAACCCCAGACAGCGCCTACTGCTCCTCGAAGGCGTCAAGGGAGCCAGTGGACGCCGCTCAGAGGAACTCTGCCCGGATATGTGAAAGAACGGAGGACCTGAAATACGCCCCACAGTCACAGGAAACTCCATCGGCCAACCTCCTCACTCTGGTTTTATAGATGGCCAGTTTCGCTAGGGCCAGAAGGAGGTTGACCAGGAGGTCCCGCGACTTTGTGGGGCGACGGATAGGGAGTGCATAAATAAAAAGGTGAGGAGAAAAGTGCAACCAAAATCTTAACAAAATATCCGTGAGGAGCCGGAATAGGGGCTGCAGCCTGGCGCACTCCAGGTAAACATGTGCCAGGGTCTCCCTCACGCCACAAAAGGGGCAGGTGTCTGGGATAGGGGTAAACCGTGCCAAGTACACGCCCGTGCTCACGGCTCCGTGAAGGAGCCGCCAACTGATGTCCCCGGTGGGCTTTGGGATCAGAGCAGAATAAAGGCTGGCCCACCGGGGCTCCTCACCCTCCAGAGGTGGCAGAAGGTCCCGCCACTTCATATCGGGGCGGGACGCGAGGGTGAGGACATGAAGAACATGGAGCACGAGCGTGTATAGATGTTTCCTTGGCGCGGTCCGGAACAGAACCGGCTGCAGATGGTGCAGCCGGCTCATGGCGAATGGACGGGGAGGGGGCTGGTTGGGTCTACGGGGCAGGGGCCCGATGAAAAAGTCTGGAGGGCTCGGAGTGAAGGGTGGGCGGGGCGTGCCCTCTCGCAGGACCCGGTCGAGATAGTCCCGAGCAGCGGGCGGCAAAGCGGCCCTCACCTCCTGAAGTATGTGCCGGGGAGTACGAGGTCTGGAGAGCCCCATGCGCTGAGCGAGCGTCAGGGGATCCAGCCAGTCTCCCCGGTCGTAGTCCAGGAGGTCTCCGACTTTGGTGACTTCTGCTAGGACCAACCTCTGGCGCACCATGGGGGACTCCACCACCTGCACACGAAGCTGGGGGTTGTGTAGCAGGGGCTCCGCGAGGAGATCTGCCCCCACGGTGGCCGCCACGGACCTGGTCACTGAAAACAGTTTCCAGGTCCGGAGGAGGTCCTGGTAGAAGACCGGCAGCTCAGAGAGGCCTCGCGGAAGACCTCTCGGATGGAGACAAAGGAGCTGCCGGTCATATCGGAGCCCTCGGAAG
>NW_020664464.1:5001147-5085554 GCF_002925995.2 Terrapene triunguis
TATGCACCAGCAGCAGACACAATTTTCTACACTCTGGGTCCTAGTGGCGCCCCCCCACAGTCTGCCACCTGAGGTGGCCGCTTCAGTTCGCCTTATGGTAAGGCCAGCTCTGACACAAAGCATGCTACACTTAAGTCTATTTTTAAAACAGTGGTCTCTATCTACGTTCCAGACAGCCAAGGAGGAAGAGATTGGGAGTCAGGAGATCTGGGTTCTACTCACAACTCTGCTAGATAATTCTGGTATGATCTTGGGCAAGTCAGTCATTTTATTTTTCTGTGCATCACTTTCTGCAGCTGTGAAATCCAGATACTTCCCTACTTCACAGTAGTAAATAAGGTTGTTTTATTATTGGTCACATTAATTCATGGCATCCAAGCCCTTTTCAGTTCTCGCTTAGAAGGCCCTAGAAGTGCAAAGTATTATTGGCATCTAGAAGGCATTGTGATAGGTACGTTAAGATTACCTAAAATCGGTAGTTATGTCCAGTGTTCTAGTCAGTGCTAATACTCAGTGATTTTACAATCCTGTAGAGCACTGCACTTCCTAAACTTCACCTGTTACATTGCACTGCTGGCTGCATTTTCAAATGAAGTCTTTTGTGCGTCTTTCCAAATGGCAAGCTATACTCAAGCCTTTGAAAGTCAAGCCTTTGATGTATTTTATAGGGATAGGGAAGCATATTAAAGTGTACTCTGTTAGCCTTATTGAGCTCTATTGCTGGGTCAATACTAAAGCTGTAATTTCATCTCCAGCTTCTTATAATTTAACTGCTTTAGCATCACAGTTGATGACGACATCATAGGAAGCCATTGATGAGCTGACAGCCTTTTATGACCCAGCAGTGTATGATTTACTCTCTCTCTCTCTCTCTCTCTTTTTTTAAATGTGTAGTGTAGTTCTGTGCTCATAAATGTTAAAGAATTACCAACAAAGGAAATCACAATCCTCTGGTTATCCACAGACCAATTACAATGGAGGCCAGCAGTACAAACAGGTTTGCATTGCTATACCTTGTACTCTGAACTCGAGCAGAGGCACAAGACTGTATAGGTGGAATGGTCAAAGTGGGAAGAAAAAAGTGGCAGCTGTTGCAGTGCAGCAATGTAAATTTGTGCACAGTGGTTATGTTGTAAAATACAGTGAGTGCTGCAGAAAAATTCTGATCACCAGAATACTAAATACAATAAACAATTAAGGTTCATCTAGAGCTCCCTATAGCAGACTCTGCTCCTTGCGTCTCCTTGGTTCAGCAGCTTTTCTTTCTTTCTAATTATTGCAGCAAGGCTTTTGCAGGAAAGTGAATCCTTCCCCATGCTCTCATTGCACTGTTAGAATATAGACATACCCTAGCAGTAGATTAGGGATTACCAGCTCAAATGCTGATTTGCAGGTGCATAAAACTATGGACTGCAGTGCTCAGAGCAATTGTTAAAGTCAGTTCTAAATCAGGATTCAAATAAAAGGAAGCAGGCATAGCCAAAAACTTCATTTAAATGGCTCTGCAAAAAATGCTTCCAAGCGAAAAACACAGCAGGCTAGTCTGTGTTCTGGGCAGAAGTGGCATTTGGAAACAAATAGACACTGACATACCCAAAATATGCGTGGATAAAATACCCCGATGCAATAGATGGCATCAGATTCAAACATGTAAAACTGTAAGGCATGGGGCTTTAAAAGGATGGGGGGTTAGAATATATAATGGGGAATATAGAAGCGTGTAGGATGAAGACCCTACAATAACCGTGACTGCATCCAAGATGCTAGATGATGCAAAACTAAGGACGACTGAACAGACAAGTCAAATGTACTAGCAAAATAGGGACTATCTAGTGAGAGCAAACTGTGAATCGGTGACAAACAGAGACTATGGTGGAATGGGGCTATAGGTTTCTTTTGTGAGGACAAGGGAAGGCATGATAGCCTTTCCCTTCTTCTATCTCCACACTCCTGTGGAGGGGAGGTAGAATCCCACACCTTGTGCACTCTGTAGTGCAGGAGTCAGTGGGTGGTTGGCATAGCTCAGACTGTCACCAAGATTTATTTGAAGGATGGGCTTGTGCCTAAAGGCCTGTGCTGGTCAAAGCACTGGACTGTGACTCAGAAAGTATGAGGTCAACTCCTGGATCTGCCAGAGACTCTCATGTATCATTTAATCTCTCTGTGTCTCAGTTCCCCATTTGTAAAAATGGGGGTAACACTTTCCTACTTCACAGGGCTGTTGTGAGACTAGATTTAGTAATGATTGTGAGGTGTTTCAGTTCTGCACTGATGAGAGCAATATATGTAAATAGATAGACCAAACAGAAGCTGACCTAACAGTTCCAGGCCACAGTGGGACTTGCAGAGCTCCCTGGCGCAG
The DNA here is from genome assembly GCF_002925995.2 of Terrapene triunguis. Taxonomy (NCBI): domain Eukaryota; kingdom Metazoa; phylum Chordata; order Testudines; family Emydidae; genus Terrapene; species Terrapene triunguis. The sequence goes on from NW_020664464.1 coordinate 5,003,510, forward strand.
AGGAAACTGAGGCGGGAGAGGGACATGAGACCTGAATGCCTGGAATAAAGGTGAATCGGAAGCCCCAAGAAGAAAGGCTTGGGCCTGAAGAGCTGGAGGGAACTGTAGCCTGTAAGAACTTAATGAATTAGATTAATAAATTTGGGACATGTTACTTCACATAATTTGGGCTGGCGAATGAGTTATTAGGAGAATCAAGAGAACTGACAGCAGGGTGCCTGCCACAGAATACTTGAAATGAAACTGATTCAAAACAGGCTTGCATGAACCCTGAAAACCCATACTGTCCACTTTCACTCAGCTCTAGGCCAAATCCTGTAACAGTTATGCTGTTGGTTTTAGTGGAGTTATTGTGGATTTACACCAGTGTAATTGAGCGCAGATTTTCTTTCTCTTCTCAAAAATGGAATCGTGGTAAGATAGTGGATTCAAAGTGCTTTCCCATTTCCACACAGTGAAAAGTGTTGGTAAGATTGGCTTCATGCCTGTGATGCTCATTGACATCAGTGGGAGAAGAAATGAGTGCTAAGCCTTGACTCTGCAAAGGTTTCCATTTCAGAATTTGGATTTAGGGACAATCTTGGGACTATTTGCTCTCAGGTGAGTGGAAATCAGGAATGCCACAGAGATGTAGAGTTTTTCAAAATGAAAAATTTCCACCCCAAAAAAAAGTATTGATGGAAAAAATTGTGACTAGCTCAAAGTGTTTTTCCCTCAGAATCTGGGGACAGAGCTGGATCCGGGCTCACATGTTGCAGGAGAGTAAAAGCATTTTTATAAAACAAACCTTGGAAGACTTTTCTCATCGATGGTCCTTCATTATCAGTTGTTTTTATCTCCCATCAATTGCAGGGCAGAGAATCCCGATCCTGCCCGTCATGCAGATGTATTTGTCTGGAATGTCACATTAGCCTCATGAGAGGTTGAGAGGCATTGATGCTGTCGGTCACGTCCATTTCTTTCACTAGCCTTATTACTCAGGGGGTGGTCTTTGTCACACTTGTTGCCACTTATTTCAGTTAATATGAGGTAGGGTCTTTGACTTTCGGCTCAGTTATTTAATATAACATAGGCTTTTATCCAATAAAATGTACCTGCACATATAGAGTTGCATGATTAATTGATCCCTTGGTGCCTAAAATACAAATTGACATCCCATTTACATCAATGTTCAACTGTTAAAACTCCATTTACTGCAGTGCAATTGTTCCTGAATTCTTCTTTGTAAGTGAGAAGAGTTGGATCCAGCAGATGTAGGATGAGGGTGATCAGCTTGCAAACTGCACGACGGGTAGAGACAGTTGAATCGTGGAAGTCAACAAATGGCTACGCAGGTGGTGTCAGAGAGAAGGCTTTGGATTCTTTGACCATGGGATTAGGGTGACCAGACAGCAAGTGTGAAAAATCAGGACAGGGGGTGGGGGATAATAGGAGCCTATATAAGAAAAAGACCCCCAAATGGGGACTGTCCCTATAAAATCATGACATCTGGTCACCCTACATGGGATGGTGTTCCAAGAAGGAGGAGTGCTAGGCAGAGACGGGCTCCACCTAACAAAGAGAGGGAAGAGCATCTTCGCAAGCAGGCTGGCTAACCTAGTGAGGAGGGCTTTAAACTAGGTTCACCGGGGGAAGAAGACCAAAGCCCTGGGGGAAGTGGGGAAGTGGGATACTGGGAGGAAGCACGAGCAGGAGCGCGCAAGAGGGGAGGACTCCTGCCTCATACTGAGAAAGCAGGACGATCGATGAGTTATCTTAAGTGCCTATACACAAATGCAAGAAGCCTGGGAAACAAGCAGGGAGAACTAGAAGTTCTGGCACAGTCAAGGAATTATGATGTGATTGGAAGAACAGAGACTTGGTGGGATAATTTACATGATTGTGGAGTACTATCATGGATGGATATAAACTGTTCAGGAAGGAGAGGCAGGGCAGAAAAGGTGGGGGAGTTGCATTGTATGTAAGAGAGGAGTATGACTGCTCAGAGCTCCGGTATGAAACTGCAGAAAAACCTGAGAGTCTCTGGATTAAGTTTAGAAGTGTGAGCAACAAGGGTGATGTGGTGGGAGTCTGCTATATACCACCAGACCAGGGGGATGAGGTGGACGAGGCTTCCTTCCGGCAACTAACAGAAGTTACTAGATCACAGGCCCTGGTTCTCATGGGAGACTTCAATCACCCTGATATCTGCTGGCAGAGCAATACAGCGGTCCACAGACAATCCAGAAAGTTTTTGGAAAGTGTAGGGGACAATTTCCTGGTGCAAGTGCTAGAGGAACCAAGTAGGGACAGAGCTCTTCTTAACCTGTGCTCACAAACAGGGAAGAATTAGTAGGGGAAGCAAAAGTGAATGGGAACTTGGGAGGCAGTGACCATGAGATGGTCGAGTTCAGGATCCTGACACAAGGAAGAAAGGAGAGCAGCAGAATACGGACCCTGGACTTCAGAAAAGCAGACTTTGACTCCCTCAGGGAACTGATGGGCAGGATCCCCTGGGAGAATAACATGAGGGGGAAAGGAGTGCAGGAGAGCTGGCTGTATTTTAAAGAATCCTTATTGAGATTGCAGGAACAAACCATCCCGACGTGTAGAAAGAATAGTAAATGTGGCAGGCGACCAGCTTGGCTTAACAGTGAAATCCTTGCTGATCTGAAACACAAAAAAGAAGCTTACAAGAAGTGAAAGATTGGACAAATGTCCAGGAAGGAGTATAAAAATATTGCTCAGGCATGCAAGAGTGAAATCAAGAAGGCCAAATCACACTTGGAGTAGCAACTAGCAAGAGATGTTAAGAGTAACAAGAAGGGTTTCTTCAGGTATGTTAGCAACAAGAAGAAGGTCAAGGAAAGTGTGGGCTCCTTACTGAATGAGGGAGGCAACCTAGTGACAGAGGATGTGGAAAAAGTTAATGTACACAATGCTTTTTTTGCCTCAGTCTTCATGAACAAGGTCAGCTCTCAGACTACTGCACTGGGCAGCACAGCATGGGGAGGAGGTGACCAGCCCTCTGTGGAGAAAGAAGTGGTTCGGGACTATTTAGAAAAGCTGGATGAGCACACGTCCATGGGGCCGGATGCACTGCATCCGAGGGTGCTAAAGGAGTTGGCGGATGTGATTGCGGAGCCATTGGCCATTATCTTTGAAAACTCATGGTGATCGGGGGAGGTCCGGGATGACTGGAAAAAGGCTAATGTGGTGCCCATCTTTAAAAAAGCGAAGAAGGAGGATCCAGGAAACTACAGGCCAGTCAGCCTCACCTCAGTCCCTGGAAAAATCATAGAGCAGGTCCTCAAGGAATCAATTCTGAAATACTTAGAGGAGAGGAAAGTGATCAGGAACAGTCGGCATGGATTCACCAAGGGCAAGTCATGCCTGACTAACCTAATTGCCTTCTATGACAAGATAACTGGCTCTGTGCATGAGGGGAAAGCAGTGGACGTGTTACTCCTTGACTTTAGCAAAGCCTTTGATACGGTCTACCCCAGTATTCTTGCCAGCAAGTTAAAGAAGTATGGGCTGGATGAATGGACTATAAGGTGGATAGAAAGCTGGCTAGATCGCCGGGCTCAATGGGTAGTGATCAATTTATCTTCATTAATGATCTGGAGGATGGTGTGGACTGCACCCTCAGCAAGTTTGCAGATGACACTAAACTGGGAGGTGTGGTAGATACGCTGGAGGGTAGGGATAGGATACAGAGGGACCTATACAAATTAGAGTATTGGGCCAAAAGAAATCTGATGAGGTTCAACAAGGACAAGTGCAGGGTCCTGCACTTAAGATGGAAGAATCCTATGCACTGCTACAGACTAGGGACCGAATGGCTAGGCAGCAGTTCTGCAGAAAAGGACCTATGGGTTACAGTGGACGAGAAGCTGGATGAGTCGACAGTGTGCCCTTGTTGTCAAGAAGGCTAACAGCATTTTGGGCTGTATAAGTAGGGGAATTACCAGCAGATCGAGGGACGTGATCATTCCCCTCTACTCGACATTGGTGAGGCCTCATCTGGAGTACAGCATCCAGTTTTAGGCCCCACACTACAAGAAGGATGTGGAAAAATTGGAAAAACTCCAGCGGAGGGCAACCAAAATGATTAGGGGGCTGGAACACATGACTTATGAGGAGAGGCTGAGGGAACTGGGATTGTTTATTCTGCAGAAGAGAAAAATGAGGGGGGATTTGATAGCTGCTTTCAACTACCTGAAAGGGGGTTCCAAAGAGGATGGATCTAGACTGTTCTCAGTGGTAGCAGATGACAGAACAAGGAGTAATGGTCTCAAGTTGCAGTGGGGGAGGTTTAGGTTGGATATTAGGAAAAACTTTTTCACTAAGAGAGTGGTGAAGCACTGGAATGGGTTACCTAGGGAGGTGGTGGAATCTCCTTCCTTAGAGGTTTTTAAGGTCAGGCTTGACAAAGCCCTGGCTGGGATGATTTAGTGGGGGGTTGGTCCTGCTTTGAGCAGGGGGTTGGACTAGATGACCTCCTGAGGTCCCTTCCAACCCTGATATTTCATGATTCTATGATAAGATAAGCTAGTCTTTCACAGATGCATCAGCAGCTGTAGGTCTTCAATAACCTGAGTGGTGGCCCTTAGTGATGAAGTTCTGATCCCTGTTTGGGTTTGGACTTAGAGCCCCTAAACCTGTGGGTTCAAAGTGGGGTTCCAGTTAGAGAGAGAAACTTAGAATACGGAAAAGATTTGCTTTTTCACCTGTTTAGCTGAGGCTGAGAATTTTTTCTGCTCAGCTTGAGGAGAGAAATTTATCTGTTTTATTTAATCGTTTCCTGTATTTCTACCATATTGAAACTGTTTAATCCATCAAGTAAAAATTGCTGCTCTTTGCATGGCAATCTTTAGCACTGAGAAATTCAATATGGAACTTGATAACCTCTTAGTTATTAACATTATGTTTTCTTCCAGTATTTTACTGGTTGCTTATAAATACATTTTTGTTACAACATAATAGTGCATTCATGGTCACGATTGTATACAGGTAGGAATTGTTCACTGTTCTCAGACATTTGCAAGAAACACAAACAAAACCATATGTTTCAAATATTTCACCAAATACCTTTTCCTTTATGTGCATGTGTTGCAGCAGTTTGAGCCTGGTGCTGCTCCAAAATCCTACCACTTATCTTTTATGTTTTATGACAGGTTTTTTTTCCATATATATATATATATATATATATATATATATATATATAAATGTGCTTTGACTTAAATTGGGGGCTGGGGGCTTCTCTGCCAGTACTAAACCCTAATCATTATCATCAAATCACAGGAGCCACAATGTTTCCAGCTTTTAAATTGACCATGCTGTAATCTGTGATACTATTTATTTCAAATGCTAATATGCATTAATTTTGCTGACTTGATGTCCAATCCTGCCAGTCCTCCACAGGCAGAGCTCCCATTAGCTTTGGTGAGAGTTCCATTTGCAGAAGCACTTCACTGATATTGTGACATATGAAAGCTGTTAGATGACAAAAGGGGTTCCTTTAGAACAGGGGTAGGCAACCTATGGCACGCGAGCTGATTTTCAGTGGCACTCACACTGCCCAGGTCCTGGCCACCAGTCCGGGGGGCTCTGGATTTTAATTTAATTTTAAATGAAGCTTCTTATACATTTTTAAAACCTTATTTACTTTGCATACAACAATAGTTTAGTTATATATTATAGACTTATAGAAAGAGACCTTCTAAAAACGTTAAAATGTATTACTGGCACGCAAAACCTTAAATTAGAGTGAATAAATGACTCCACTTCTGAAAGGTTGCCGACCCCTGCTTTAGATGTTCTCTATTCAAAAATCCTTCCACATCATTTCAAAGTCTGCTTTATGCTGTCCAGGCATTCTTCATAATTGTTAACACTAGAGATGGGCCCAAACCATAAACTTGAGTACACCCCTCCCCTGGATTCTGGAAGCATTGGAAATCTGAATCTAGCTGCAGATGTGAATATTGCAAATGGCCATCTTTATACTGGGCCAAACACCAGCCCTACCTCCCCCTATCCTAAGGGTTTTTCAAATCCAGATCCAAAATGCACAGTTTGAGACCTTCTCTAGTTTAAAACTTCTTTTCTCTTCTTTCTTTTTTATTACAAGCTTAAAATTGATATTTTTGGCAGTTTCAGCTGATTTATTTGAGGGTTGCTCATGAGTGTTTAGTTTTGTTTTTTTGTTTTTGTTTGTTTTAATAAAAAGAAGGGTATTGTTTTGGAAAAGCAAAAAAACATACAAAGAATTACGTAGATATCTCAAACTTTTATAAGGAGAAAAAATGCACAGCCTTGCAGATTAAAGAGCTGAGGTGGCTCAGATGTGTGAGGTTTTTTTAAATAAAGTCAGGTATAACTTTCAAAGCCCAAACTGGGTCCAAATTAATTTGAAAGCTTACCAAAGGGGGGCAGGGGAGAGGGAGTATGCCCTTTTCTTGCAATGAGCTCCACATAGACACAAACAAACATGTCAAAATCACAAGAGTTGGCAGCACTGCACAGGGATCTGCGTGAACAGCGCTCACTGCAGGATTGGGGCCTTAAATCCTTTCAGTATTATTAGTTATATAATGCCATAAGTATGCCTGGCACCTTACAGAATAGAGTGAGAAATTCCCTGCCCTAAAGAGCTACAATTAAGGGTGAGATCTTACAAATGCTTGTCCCTGGTGCAGTGCTTAGTATCACGAGTAATCCTAGTCACTTAATTGGGAGTACACATGAAAGTCAGTACTATGTGGTTAGAGTGCTTGGGAGACCAGTGTTCAGTTCCCTGCCCCACCATGCTTGGGCAAGTCACTTAGTCTCTTTCTGTACCTCAGTTCCTCATTTATAAAAGGGGGGAAATTAGTATTTCCTGACCTCACAGAGCTGTTCTGAGAATAAATACATTAAAAAGATGCTCAGATACTGTGGTATTGAGGGGGCATATAAGTACCTAAGATAGGAAGCAAGTGTTTCCAGAATTGTAAAATATGCAGCAGTATATTAAGAATGGCAGGGAAAGGAGGCTGAAGACATTCAGATGATGTGGTAACTTCAAAGACTAATGCACTTGTTGTTAGGGTTACAAAACTAATTACTTTTAGTAACTCCACATATTTCAGTTGTCTAGAACCAGCACCATGAATGTGGTCAGTACACAGCATCTGACAAGCTGATGGCTAGAATTTCCACTGTGTGATTAATTAGGTATGGGGGGTAGGGGGGAAGGGAGTGATTGGGGAAAAGCAGTCAGGTGATCTGGAGACAGAGCTAAAGGTGGAGCATTAAAGAAATGTCATGATCATTCTTAAGGAGACCTTGATAGAGACGTGATGTCAGGGCATTACATTGTGTTAGCTCACAGATTGGCACTGAACTTGAGCTAAAAGCCTGTGCTCACCTTTTCAGTCTCACCAGAAGAAAGATCCTGGGCTGTTGTTGAGGGAGGAGAGGTGTTAAGGATATGCAAAGGAGAATGATGCTAGCGCAATGGAAGGCCAAGTGGGGATAAACCAGTCATGCCTAAGTGTAGTGATCAAAATCTGCTTGTCTATTGTACCTGAGATTCCCCTCCTAAATAGGATGGAAAAGCAGTTTTGTATTTTCTATTGCAGAATTTCCCTGTTTTGATGTTGTGACTCAGATCTGAAGCATGCTTGTTCAAGATGTTTGGCTAAGCCACTAAGCCACACCCTACCAGTGGAAAACTGTGAATATAATATAACATTATTTTGAAGAGTGCAATGCAAGTTTTAGGAACTATTTTAACATTTATTTATCTTTCTTTCTTTCTCTCTCTCTCTCTCTCTCTCTGTGTGTGTAGTTGTCTTTTGGCTACCAAAGGTTCAAGAACTGTTACCGCTGGACAAGGTTGTATGATAGGCAATACAAACAGCAACTTCACACAAGCCACCTCCCTGATGTGCCCCTAACTCCCTTAACTGTAATCCAGAGGAATTGTCCTATTTCTTGAGATTAGGTTCATTGCTGGATATGCTAAGAACCTTTCAAAATGGCCAGAGCCAGTTGTAAAGCAGCATTGCTGGTGGCTTTATGATACATACAGGGGATTGCTCCAACCTCACCAATTCAATCAGTGTAGTCACGTCTCAAGAAAGAAGAGAGACCATTCCTTTTCTCAAATGTTCCCAACATTTTTGAGGGTGAAGCAGACTGTAGTTCTTCAAGGTTGGGTTAGAATGTGTCATATGATTTAAAGGTACATCATCAGCTTGAAATCTAGTCAGTTAAATATAGAGGCATATATTGCTGTGTTCTTTAGTCTGTACCTCACGGGGGTGGGGAAGATAAATATATTAACAATTGTAAGGTGCTCGGTTGCTACGCTGATGGGGGCCATAAAAGTACCTAAACTAGAGAGTCTCAATCCAATCCCCAGGTTACCGGTACTAGATAAGTTCACGGAGGATAGGTCTATCAATGGCTATTAGCTAGGATGTGCAGGAATGGTGTCCCTAGCCTCTGTTTGCCAGAAGTTGGGAATGGGCGACAGGGGATGGATCACTTGATGATTACCTGTCCTGTTGATTCCCTCTGGGGCACCTGGCATTGGCCACTGTCGGAAGACAGGATACTGGGCTAGATGAACCTTTGGTCTGACCCAGTATGGCCGCTCTTATGTACTATTTGGCAAACTTTTTGGCAGTTTTTCTCAGCATAAAGGCCAAGGACCGAGTGGGTCTGGAGACTGAACTATCCTTTCACCCCTAGAGGCCGTCCTTACAGATAAAAGCAAGGAAACCTGCACAGTGCAGAGTAATGCTATGTTTGTTCAGTGGGAAGTCATTTCTTCCTGTATGGAGTGCTTGCACAAAGACTGTGCATCACTTAAGCCCCAAGAAGGGGTTTATGTAGGATTTAAGAGCCGTGTCAGCCTTGCGCACAGGGGTGAACTTCACTTGCAGGAGATTATGGTCCCCACAGCTGTCAATCTGACATCTTTCACAGCCATTAAATTCTCTCTCTCTCTCACGCACACACGCGCGCACACACACACACCCCCTTTATAAGCATTGGCTCCCTCCCACTTTCCATGGTTATGTGAGCATCCAACATCCCAGAAACCAATCCAAACTAATAAGAGGCAATCTAAGAATAACTGCTAACTGAAAAATAAAATGAAATAAAAAATATTGGTTGCTGCAGATCTGATGGGGAAAAAAGGAGGTTCAGCTCCAGGAAGAGGCAGGTGGCTTCTGAGTGAAAACTGTAACATACTCTCCCCAGAGAGATCAACTCCACAGTTTAGTTCACTCTTTCCTGCTATAAAGCATATTGATGTTACCAGCTTTCTCCTTCCTGGGCTAGTGTTTTTTAAATTAAGCATTGTTAAAATCTGTACAGCTTGGAATGATGCTTCAGACAATCCTGACACCCTCCTTCATTTCTGCTCTCCTTCTACATAATCCGCCATTGCTGTGCAGTGCTGCTAACCAGCACCGCTGCTTACAAACCTGTGCAGACTGCTTTAATTTAGACACCTGAAAGGGGAAAAAAGGAGTGTAGTTAATGGTCAACATGGATACCAGAAGTGGTCATTTTCAGGGCTTGTGAGTGGATGCCCTTCACTTGTGACTTGGAGCCCAATCCTGTGTCCACTAGCGTTAATGGGAGTTTTGTTTTTGAGTGATATGGATTCAGGATTGGACTGAAATGTCTATGAAACTTAATGCTATTGCAATTCAAGAGTTTGCATGGACCTTTACTTTGGATTTGATTCATGTGAGTTTCCACTCCCTGAGGTTCACTTTGAGTTCTTGCTTCAAATGCATTCAGAAACTCAAAGCCAAACTCCCAGAACTGTGACATTTCACCTGGCTTCATGTCAAAACCATGGGTTTTACATGACTTTGTCTTGGAACCAAAAATGGACCTAAGTTCCTGAACCTGGTCTGAGTTTTAAATGTGCAACAAAATCTAAAGTCATGTGAGTTTTGCACCATTTTTTGTTTCATTATGAAAGTCTTGGACAGCTCTGCTATTGTTTTAAATATCAATCTTGAACAAAAACGAGCTCTTTTCAGCCAAATCACATTTTTTAGGCATCTGATGATAGCAGGCAACACCATTTGGCCGCTACCAATATATTTCTTCTGCCATGATTTTGCATGCAAAATTTCCATTGACTTCAATGGGAGTTCCATGCAGAGAACAATGGTGGGACTATAAATTGTGCATGTGTAGGCTCCGGTTTTACTAGCGTTAGAGGATGTTATTTGCCTTTTGAGAGTTTTCTTTTAAAAAAATACAACAACTTACCTTTTCCAAAGCTGAACACGGCATTTCAAGAGTCAGTAAATCTGGGATGGGCATGTGTAGCATCAGTATCTGCTTTTCCACATTAACTGTTTGCTACCAAACAAATGAATATATTATTGTGTTTTGGCTTCAGTCAGAAATATGAACTGGAATTTTAAAGGGCATGCCCATCTCTAATTGGTACATCCCTTACCATTCAGGTAGTCAGGAATTGAGTGGTTTGGTTCTGAAAAATAAACGCAGAATTTTGTGCATGTCTGGAAGCATTCTACTGGGATCACTTCATATACTCTACTGCAAGCCAGTGTATTGATCATGACAGTGTTGTCTGGTAGTTGAGTGCCCAAAAATTAACTCACTAAGAAGAGGCTGCTTTTGAAAATGCTATAATTATACACCAAAAATGTGTGAACAACATTATTAGGGTTGCAAAGTCAAGCACTCAAAACATTAGGAAATTCCAAAATTGAGGGTTGCATAAGCAACCTTAATTTGGCCCCCTTCTGTGTATGCATTGTGATACTATCTTTAATTACATCATTGCTATCATAATGTAGTATAATGCATAGGCACAAGATGGCCGAATTAAGGTTGTGCAAGCCATCTAGATTCTGGCATTTCCTTACTTTTGAGTACTTGATTTTGCAACCTTAATGTTCTTTTGTCGTAGTGTTTTTAAACTTGTGTATTTTCTTAGGTTTTCTTAAAAAAGCAAACTGAAAAAAACAGAAATTCCATATATTGATACCAACATGGCTCATCAGCAGGGCTAGAACCTTTAGATTTTGCCCATTCTCCCTCAAGGTTTACCACATTTGCCCTTTCCCTGTCCATGTCCCATCCCTGGCTCCTCATCCCTGTCCCATTCTCTTACCCTAGCCAGCCCGAGTCCCCCATGCCTTGCCCAAATCCTAGTCTCACCCCTCTGGACTCCTCATTCCGGTACCAGTCTCCTTGCCCAGCTAATCTTCTCCACAAACCCTCCAGCTTCCAGTCTAGTCTCTTCACCCAGCCAGTCTCGGTTCTCCCCTTGCATCCTGGCTCCTCATCAGATCTATCTCCCCTTCTCCCCCGCCCCCATAAGCATGCACACATCCCACTAGTTTTCAGTCCCAGTCTCCTTGCCATTGACTCTATTCTCCCTCCACAGCTCCTCCTCCTTTCTTAGCTTCCCCACCTTTCTTCACATTTCCCTTCCTGACTTCCAGTCCCTGTCAATTTGTCAAGCCACTTCCAGTCTCTTCCCCATCTCCTGCCAGCCTACAGTCCCAGTATCCTCCCCCAGGCTCCTTATGCCAGTTTCCCCAGACACACCTGCTCCCCTTCTCTCCCCCCCCCATCCCCGGTCCAGCTCTTGTCCTGCTCACAGGAGAGTCATTGAGAGCACCGGAGAGGCCCTCCTGCAGCATAGAGGAAAAAACTACCTCACTTGAATGCAGAGAGGACAAGAGGTGGACCCGCTGTGGGGAGGCTGGGAGCCAATAGGTAGGTGGGGAGGTATGTGTGACCTGTGATTTTTTTTTTTTTTTTTTTAAAAGCTTATAAGATGGCCGACTTTCAAAAGGACAGCAAGAGGCCCATCACAGACACAGAGGCCACCCACGTGGCAAACTTCAGGCCCTTGCTCCAAACCAGAAGGTGCTAGAGCTATTGAAAGAAAAGGTTGCCAGAAGTTTTTAACATGGGCAAAAATGTATTTGCCCTTATTCTTGTTCTCAGCAACGGCTGATCCATTCTGGCTGAAATTCTCCAGAAAGCTACAGCATGAGGCAGACGCCTGGCAGGGGAAATTTCTGCCTAAACATTTAAAGTTTGGCAAGGTTTTATAAGCCACTGAAAACAAGGTATTATGATGGGAAGTGGCAACCTTACTAACAGGCGGTGATACTGTGCTCTAACAGGCACGTATAATAGGCATCACAGACATCAGTGAGAAACTGGTCAATATAGCTCTGGACTGGTAGTTACCTAACTCATCAGTTGAAGGAGCTAAGCAAGCACATCCCTCAGTCGGTATCTGGGGCCCTTTTGAATGTGGATAATTGAAATTGCTTTTCTTTAGGTGATGAGAACGTTTTTCTTCATTCTTTGTTTTACAGACCAGCATCTTTACCAGCTGACTTGGTTACCACAACATTGCAGCCATCATCCATGTAAAGCAGGAAATTCTGAAACCAGTTTAAAAATAGATAGATATGTGTATGACAAGAGGTGATGGGGGAGGGGGGAGGAGAGATGCTTCTTTGTGGCAAAGTGGCATAAAAAAGATTTGCACAGTCCATGTTCCCTTAAGGAATACAGGAGGACCTTATTTAAGTAGAATTTATTTTTCTCTGGCAAATTTCTGTCTCTTATGATTTGCGCCCTTTATGGCATGTGTTCTATATTGACACAGATTAAGTTTCTCTCCTGAATGGAACAATGCACAGTTAGAAGGAACGCGATTGTACTAGCAAAAGCCACAAACAGCTTGTGGCAAGTACAGGACTAGCTCTCTTGAGTCGGGTTAACTAAAGGCAGAGCACTCCCTTCAGCTTTGCCATTCTCTCTCTCTCTCTCTCTCTCTCTCTCTCATTCCTTCCCCTCTTTCTTTCTCTCTTATACTTTCCCTGGACCCCTTGGCTTTGTTATTCTGCATGTCTGATTAGCAAGAGCCTGATTGGCTGGCTGCCTGCTCAGAGAGAGATTCCATTCAGCTCACCCCCCACCCACCCACCCACCCCTTAGTCAGGAAATGTGAGCAGAGCTGATGGAAGCTGATAGGCAGGGCTGAAGTGTTAGCACCAGTACTGGATGTGACAGCAGGCAGAGGAGCACTTAGCAGCTTATTCAGTGTCCGATTCAGATTGCGGCAAGGATCCAAGCATGGAATGCTGCAGTTGGGCAACTGCTGGCACCCTGCTCCTGGCGTCTCTGCTCCTGGTAAATGTCATTTCTTTTATTTAAATACTTAACTGTTGCAGTCGAGAGATCCATTTTTCTAAATCTTTAAGACCCAGGTAAAAAGAAATGATTCCGCAGGTATCATCCCCTCTAACCCAACACAGGTTCTAGGGGTATGTCTACACTGCAATTAAACACCCAAGGGTGGACTGTGTCAGCTGACTTGGACTCGCAGGGCTTGGGCTGAGGGGCTATAAAACTGCTGTGTCGAAGTCCAGGCTCCAGGACGCTACTATGAGGGGTCTTGTACTATAGGTTGCTCCAGGTAGAACCAAAAGGTTAATGTTGGCATAGATTATATAAACGTGGGGAGAGATGAACTGTGAATGATGGATTGAGTGCTTGGAATTTGGACAACAGCCTTTTTTTCCCTGTTGAAATCAAACTGTAAAATGTTGTAGTGTTCCTGGAAATTTATGTACTAGGGGGTTGGGTTTTTCTTCTCTTTTTAAAAACTATTTTTTCCTCTGCAAATGCAGAGAAACCATGTACAGCATGTACTGGGACTTCTGCAGCCAGCTTGGATTATCTCTGATAATTACTGTAAGTTATTAGAGAGACAAGTTAACTCTAAGTTTTGGAAGCAAAATATTGTTCTGTGATCTCAGGTGTACATTACAGATGCAAAATTGGTGGTTATTGTTTGGTGGATGTTTGTTTATTTTATTGTGTCTCCCAAGGAGACTGATAAGATGCTCTACAGCTGAACACCATTGCTGCGTTGTTTGATTGAAAGTAAATGTTCCATTGTGACTCATACTTAATTTTATGGGTATGAGCTGCGCGTTTACTCTCCAGAAAGTCTGCAGTGAAAACATTAGTAGTAATGCACACATTTTTAACAGGAGAGTGTCGTGGGCAGGCACGTTAGCTAAGCTCATCTGAAGGTTAGATTAATTTGTAAATAGTGATCGAAAGCAAAAACTCTTGTGTTTTTTTTAAACATTAATTTACAACTTTGACTCCAATGCAAAGTGCATATTTTATATACTTAATTACTGAAGAATCATTATTTTATTCCAAAGTTCATTATCTATTTCCAGATCAAACTGAGCTTATGTTTTCATATACATGTGAATGAAACAAAATGTGCTTATTATTGTATGCTAATGTTAATGTTGATAGCCATGAGAAACAATATATCCCTATTCAAAATGCATGTTATGGATCTTTGTCAGGTCTCAATAACAGCTATTCACAGATCATTAAATATGAGTTTTCAAAATAATTGTAAATATGAATATCTTCCACAAAAATAAGTTTTGTTAAAAAAGGCTCTTTCAAATATAAAATAAAATGTAAGCCACACAAATTACTGTAGAGAGGCATGAGAGGGTAGAACATGCTCTCCTTAACCAATGAAAAGTTTATTAGCTTGGCAACTGTTATGCATTATGAGCCAGATCCTGCAGTCCTAACTCAGGGAAAATCAGTAGGAGTTTTTCCTAAGTTAGAACTGAGTAAGGGCTGTAGGATTTGACTCCAGGTTAATACCCCTAGCCTCACCACTTGTACTTACTTCACTCCACTGCTTGTGAATTGCGCACTCAGTCCCTAATTCATGAAAATAAATAGTGCATTCTGCTGCCAACCATTATGCATTATATTTAATACTATACCAGTTTGTGTGGGGATTTTTTGTGTGTCCCTCCCCCCATCAGAGATTTTTAAAATAAAACTCTTTTTGTGCCTTAAGAATAGTGATATGAAACAAGCAAAACTTTCTTTTTCGGAGTCAGGGCATTTTTTTCTCAGTCCTCACTTAGGCAAATCCCTTATTTGGTTTCAGTGAAAGTTTTGACTGAGTAACGACTACAGGATTTTGACTTGGATGTTAATATGGTGAAGTGTTGGGCTATATTAATATATGTGTCACTGCCAGAGTATACCAAACAGTAAATTCATAAAGGGACTGATTCAAAGCCCATTGGAATTAATGGAAAGACTCCCCTTGACTTCAGCTGTAAGTAAAGTCAGAGTTTGGATCTGTACTTAAAAAGTAACTTCTCAGTCTTGCAAAAAGTTAGCACTGTGAGCAGGGCCGGCTCCAGGCACCAGCGAAGGAAGCAGGTGCTTGGGGCGGCCAATGGAAAGGGGTGGCACGTCCGGGTCTTCGGCAGCACTTCGGCAGCGGGTCCCTCAGTCCCTCTGCCGCCGAAGAGGAAGAGAGGGAGCAAAGGACCTGCCGCCGAAGTGCCGCCGATCGGCTTTATCTTTTTTTTTCTTTCGCTTCGCCGCTTGGGGCGGCAGAAAAGCTGGAGCCGGCCCTGACTGTGAGAGGTCCTTACTACAGCAAGTAGCCCCATTGACTATAATGGGACTGCTCCTGGGAGTAAGCAGTTTACATCCAATAGAAAGCCTTCACAGGATCTGTCTCTTAAGTCACTTAGCACACGTGTTGCTGTGTGTGATGTGTGTGCAGCAAACCCCCCTGAAAGAAAAACATGCTCAAGGCTAGAGAGTGGCTTGGTCTGCATGGGTGCACCAGCAGGGAAGGTTGGCACAGTCCAGATGCAACCCCAGCCCTTGCATTGCTGGTGCTAAAAGAATGGAAGAATTTAAAGCCAGCTGTGGTGCTAGTCTTCCTGCCTCCTCACACCAAGGAGCAGAGCAGAGCCAGGGCAGGGCAGACCATTAGACCAGTTTGCACCCTCTAAAAAGATGTAGCAATTGGTGTTGATGGGTGCAGTCCTCCAGGGCTCCTTAGCATTAAGTCAGAGCAAAATCCTTTTGACTTCAGTGGGGTGTTTTCCCTGAGGAAGGACCGCAGGGTCAGGTATTTAACTTGTTAATTGTCCTGGAACAGAGTGCCCAGAGTCTGAGTCTGTAAGAGTTAAAGCAGACTTGATACTTACTTAAAATATATATTTTTCTCTCTCCAGACTAAAATGAGATATTTGGGGAATTTTGCTCATTGTCCTACAGACTTTTGCATGCTAAGGAAATTGTAACACACCTCTTTTGAGGGAAACAAAAATGAGCAAGCATTCTCTTCCAAAGATTTCCTTTCTATTCATTTAAAAATAAAAACCCATCACCAGCAAACCACAAAGTCTAAGACCAGTCATTGACATGTGTTCATCCAAACCTGAAGTCAAGCCACCTCTTGTCAGAAAGGCATTTAATCAAATTTGCATTTGCTCTTTGCTTCTTTTTAGTGGTTTTTAGCTCTCTGGCCTGCTATTGTGGTAGTTGTGCAGGAATAACACTAGGAATTATAATAAAGTACATGTGTCTGTAGAATTTCTTTTTTTTTCTCTCTGCACTAATTTATACATGGAAACTAGTCAAGCACAATAGTCCATTCCTTTCAGGTTCTCTGGCACTCTACTCCTCTATTATCTAACTTGATCTGTCTTGGATGACCATAAGCACAATTAGTCTGTGGAATGAATGTTAAATTCCTTGTTTACAGCTGAATGTAGAAAGCTTGACTCTGTCATTTCTCTTCACGTGTAGATATGTCTGTCTATCACTTGTATGTATGCCCATCTGTTTCTACGTTTATAGCTGTATAAGGATGGATTTTCCAGCCTGGACTCCAAAACTGCACATGTACACTTTCTATGCACGCTCGTGTGTGTGCGCAAATTGGCATTTGAACATTCCAACTGGGTAGTGGCACGCTGAACTACACAGTTTGTACATACAAATGCAGGCTTTATTCATGCAAATGAGGTGCACTCAAAACTTTGCACAGTTTTGGCATTTGAAAACCTAACCAGTACACTCTCAATCTGAATGTTTCACATCTATACACACAACATACAAATTTCTTTATATGAATGGCCAAGTCACTAGTAAGTGTGTCTAATATGTCAGTTTTTTGATATCTTGTTCTAGAGTTTCATGTCTAGACTTGCTTTGCTGAACTTTTCCAGATTGCTTTTCCAAGTATATCATTTACTGTCCTTCCATTCACTGAGGGCAAGGATTTGTGGGAACTGCTGTAATCAGATGAACTGAGTTAGTGGTGGGATTTTGTTCTTTGGGCCCAAATCCTTACTCAGGCAAAATGCCTATTGAAATTAATGGGATTTGGACCTGAATAAAGACTATTAGGCTAGCTCAGTGGTGTCACTAGTCTCCTGAGGATTAGGGGTTGGGTTTTTCGGGTGGTTTTCTGTCCTTAGCATAATTCTTAGGCCTGGCAAGAGAAAATAAAAAAGACCAGGCAATAAAACACCCTAAAGAATCTGGAGCCTAGAACATATTCAGCGATAATCATGTTGGTCCGGAAACTGTGTATTAACTGAATGAACTAGTCAATCAATAATTAACTTAATGGACTAATCAATTAGTGTAATGCTTGAACAGTCCACTCACCAGGAGGAAATAAGAAACTATTCAAGGAGAATTCTACATAATATATGCTTTCATTTAAAGAAGTCTCTAGCTCTTATGATTGTGAAGATAGCCATCCAAATGTGAACCAAGAATATCTGGTGCAATGCAATCTGTCTGAGACTGCAGACAGCTGCATTGCCTCTACTGCTGCTCATAGCTGTTTTCTCAAACTGCTGTACAGTCTGTTGGCAGCAGTGAAGCTGATTTAAAAAAATAAAAAAATCAGAACAATTTCACTCTGCTATGGCATTGAGCATTAGCAGAGGCCGGCACAGAAACAGAGGTTGGGAGAGGGATAAAGTAGCAAGGTCATCCCCATAGCAACAACCAGGAAGCTGATCCAGGGGTAGAGTAGTGAACACACTTCCCACCAATTGTTGCAAACTGGATGGTCTGGGAACAGAGAGCAGCAGAAAGAGAATGTTCCATCTTTCTTTTGGTAGCTAGTGAGAGTTGTGGAGGCAGCCTTCAAATGTAGCCAAAAGCTAGTAGACAAGTTAGAGTCATCAAAATAGGGCTGAGGGACAGCACCCAGCTAGGAATCACAACACCTTCCCGTTTTCTAGCAGTTGTAGAGGAGAGCAGTTGGCTTCTCACATGGCCATTGCCTTGGTCAGTGGGAAGCATCTTTCATATCAGTTGCTGGCTACTAGGTTTAGTCCTTTAGGTTTTAGGTGTCTGGTAACATTTCCAAACACTGTATGTGGGGGTGCAAGGATGGGAATGGGATGCGTAGGAGGAGAGAGTGATTTGGGTTAAGTTAGAAAAAAGGAGTACAATATAAAGAGGATACAGAAAATATGGAGGAGGAGGTAGAAAATATAATTTAGGGAAAGTGAGAGTGAGCGAAAAAAAGAATACAGTGCAAGGAGAGAGAAGGAAAAGAAGAAATAGGCAGAGAAGATAAATCATGAAAAGACACACTGTGATCTATTAGAGGTTCCAGCCCATCTCTGCTTAGTGATGGAGAAAGCTTTGCAAAGGGTAGTTAGTGATGGGTAAGACTTTGTTTGGGTGGTTGGTGATGACCAATGCTTGTCCCAACCTGAATCTTTTGAGATTTCATCCCCTCTCGTGGTTTGCTCCCTTCTGACAGGAGTGCCAAGATTTCACTGTATATCAGAGCTTGGGAGATTTGCCGTTGGGGGCCCAGCAGAGAAACTGCTGCACCTGCTGAGACCTCTATCTTTATCAGCGAAGATAGAGATGTCTTGGGTAGACAGCAGAGAGAGAAAGGACTCTGGAACAAATCCAGATCTTAAAACAAAATATTGGGTTTTAATCTGGGATTGGGCTAAGGTTTGGCTAATCCATCCACCCCTAGGAGATGCACCCACACATGAAGGAGTTGAGGGGAGGGGTAGAAGCCTCCTTGTGAAGCAGTGTTAATCATTGTGCTACCTCTCTGCATGGGTGGAAATTTCACCTATATGATCAAGACATGATGTTGCAAATACATTTTGATATCTCTGAACATTGGGGGTATTACCTGTCCCCATACACACACCCCAGCATCAAGAAGGTTGGCTTTTTTGCAGAGCTTTGTGGGAACTTGGCAGATGTAATGCACATACATTCTTACTCCTTGACTTTCACCTTGAGGTTTTGGGTTTGGGAAACCCCAAAAGTTCAAACCAAGCCTCAGCTAAAGCCACCTTGCCTAGTTTCTGCTGAAACCCATGAAAAATCCACTGAGTGTCACGTAGTTTCCACCCAAATATATACCCTATTCCAGGTTTTCTCCAAACTTGCACAGCAGGCCTGAGGTTTTCCATTTGTAACAAAACCTGAGGCTATGTGTTGCTTTGGACCGCACTATGGAAATCTAACAAAGCTTCTGTATCTAGTTACCTGTGAAGAAGTAGTTCCATATTCATTCTGGAGGAACACATCCAGAAGAGGATTCTTGTGGGGATTATGTTGTGCTGGAAAGATTGAATGCCATTTAATGGTGCTGCAATGTCGTTCTCAAATGCTTCACCTTCCTATCAAGAATGACAGAGAAAACGCTGCACATAGATGTCATTGCAGTGTCTTCTGTGACTGGACTTGGTTAGTTGGTGTTTAAACATCTGCACATCTCTACACAAGCTGCAAATATTATACTTAAAGTAGTGATGCCAAAACTAAATGGACATTTGTAAATGTGGTGCTAGCTGAAAACTGATTGTCAGCTGGTGTAAATCAGTTTAC
Source organism: Terrapene triunguis (assembly GCF_002925995.2). Taxonomy (NCBI): domain Eukaryota; kingdom Metazoa; phylum Chordata; order Testudines; family Emydidae; genus Terrapene; species Terrapene triunguis. The sequence continues at coordinate 5,023,265 of NW_020664464.1, forward strand.
CTCCCTTCACTTCAATGGTGCTATGCTGATTAATACCAGCTTAGGATCTGGGCCTAAGTATCTTCTTAAATACCTATTTCAAGTGAGCATTTACATGTGTAGCATGTGCACATAGTAGAGAGTATCCATTTTTAAAAAGTGATCATTCACAATTACCATGATTTGTATACTGTGTAGTATTAGATTGTGAATCGTCTTATTGTGGAGACATTTTATTTCACAGAACAACTTGTCTGTAAGTTGGGGGTTCATTATAACCTGAACTTCACAGGCCCCCCTGAAATCCATTGAAACAATCTGGAACTTTCCTTCTATTTCACTATCCATTGGAGTTTCACCATATCAGACTTCACTGTACCCAGATTGTGCTGCATTTCTCAGAAATGGATAAACACTTTTATTTCCTTTTAAATACACTGGTTAGAATTTCCTTTCACATGTGAGCAGCCTCTCTCGCCTGCCAGATATAGACGTTGTCCCAATTTCTTGTAAAAATAACCAAAATAGTTGTGGTAAAATCGGAAGGCATTATGGACGGGTGACCGGGGAAAATGGAGAGAAAGCAGTGTATGTAGCATGTGAGATTTATTCTGCTTATGAGGCAAGCATCTGCAGAACTCTCTAATAGTTTCACCACCTGTGAATTATTTGGATACATCTCATAAGCGGGTTCCTTTTTCTATTTGCGTAGAGAAATAAGTGGTATATACACTGATTCTACAGTACATTAATTTTCACAGAGTTTCCATTTTCATCTTCATTGGTCTTACAGAATTTCTTCTATGGCTTCAACTGTTCCTTAGAATGGTGCTCTAGGCTTTTTGCCTTTCTGGGATTTCCTTTACAGCGAGTTCAACAGAGGATGTCAGGGCAGAGGGTAGGGGGTATGTGATAAAGTAAGACATCCTAGAATAAATTCCAAGAACACTAAAGAAATGAGACAGGAAATTATATGCAACATATAATAAATTTAAACTGTCCCATAAAATAAATATAAGTCATTTTGCTTCCACACGAAGGTACCATAGGGGTGTCAGATTTCCCCACCCTACTTAGTTGGATATAATTTTTGTTTCCATTTGAAGTCTGCCAGAGTATTGTTCAAATCCTGTGTTGCATCAATAGAGCCAGAAATGAAAAGGAATAAAGGAAGCAATAAGGACTCCTACTGCTCTGGTACTGAAATGAGAGTGGAGAACTTTATTTATTTATTTATTTATTTATTTATATCTCTTTCTTTCATCCAACTGTTAAAACCATCTGTCATTGAGGGCTCATATATAACTGCCTGATATGCATGCCCCCCCCCCTGCCTTTTTCATTTCAGTATGGGTGGGTTATGATTATAATTGTACTTTGGATGTGATATTTTCATAGTTACTGTAACTTTAAAAAAAAGGAAAATTTCAAGTCAGCATGATATCAACAACGTGTTCCTTAAATATCTAGCCCAGGCAGCAATTTTCAAAGAAGAAATAGCTGAGCTAGTGATTTAAAAGAGGGAAGGGGGGATGGAAACTTCTTACCAAAGATTTATATCAAAAGTGAGTAGAACACATAGGAGAACCGTTTCTCATGAAAAACATTTTGACTCCAATGTGTGGATGTCTTTTTTTTTTGAGAGAGAGAGAGAGAGAGCGCGCAAGCCGTGCAAATATGTATTTTTCCACATGTGATATCAGAGGGAACTCGTAAGGACAGCTATAATTAATATCCTGGTAATTTATGTGGGTTTTATATGTTATTCAATTTAAATAAAATCCCTGCTACTCATGGCAAACCTTGCTTTGCTTGGTATATATAAACTAATAATGATATAAGGTGTATTTTCCATCTTTAAAAAAATACACACACCAATATGAGGTCAACATACCTATATTTTACAATGATTTAAGAGGAAAAAAATGTGGTAGACAAACTCCAAGATTTATAGTAGTTCCTTTGTGTTCTGTGTGCATCCCCCTCCCTTTTTTTAATTTTAATTCTGATGCGGGAACTTGAGCTTAGATCATGCTTTTTTTTTTTATTTCTTTTTATATTTCACATAAACACATGCCTTTCCCTTTTTTGGCTCTGGTAGGGCTAAAGTTCTGAACCCTCTGAATGGCCCATCGTCATTAAAATAAATACAAATATGAGTCCATGAGGTAACTGTGAGTGATGGGAGACGCTCAAAAGATTGGGAGGTTTATTTTGGATAAGCCCCAAAATTGTGGCTGCTTATCTGAAATTATACAAATCTTTGGCGATCTCTCTCCCCACTCCCAAACATTTTCCACCTACTGTCCAGAGATCATCTCCCTATTTCCCTTCCATCCTATTGTAACACCCACTTAGTGTAGCACTCTGTTTTTAGCTGAGGCAGTACAGAATCATGCTTTTAGATCCTGAGATCTCAGGTTCTGCTGTTGATGACTCATGTGAGTGGGTGGGTGGGGGGGGGGCGTTTACAGATAGTAGCCCATACAGGGATTTGAATTGGGTGAACCTAAAAAGCTCAGGATGAGCTTCCCTAGCCAGGTGGAAGTATATAACCCACATCCACTCAATGTGATACTCTGTCTTCCTCTAGGGATGGCTGAGCCACAGATAAAAGTTGATGAGTCTGCTACACTTCTATTCCCTGGTTTTCCACACTTTCTGACAACCATCAACCAGCCTCCATGTAATCACCCTTCTTTTATCTCCATACGTGTCTACTCAGGCCTTGACTTCCATCTCATGGACTTGTGACACCATCTACCTCTTATATTACCTGGAAAGCAGATTCCACAGCCTTCACTCTCCCTTTCAAATTTAATATCAAATCAGAATCCTTCCCAGGGTGTATTGTGCACTTCTGATATGGAAGGCATAGAGTATGCAAGACTAGCACTTGAGGCCTGCTGTGCTTTCCTCTCTCTCAACCACCTCTCTTCAGCCTCTCTTGACTCCCTGGCACAGTGCAACTCTCCATTGTAGCTTGTTGCTAGCTGTATCTTCCCAGCTTGTGGTGTCCATGTTGAAAGTTTTCAAGTCCCTCTTGCAAACATCCTTAAGCATAGGTCACTACTGGTCTCTCAAGTTCCCCATGCATGAGATTGTTTAGAATGCATCCGTCATCTATCCCGCACAGATGACCAAGTCAATGGAGACATCTGTTTGAGAATAGGGATAAGACTTGGCAATTTTGATTTCTCAAGTACTTTGGTATCAGGAACTTTGGTTTCCCACTTGATATTTAGAATACAATGGAGGCAGTGGGTGTATAAGGTGGTGTTGAGTGTCCTCTCATGCCTGCAGTAGGTGGTCCAGATCTTGCCACCATACAGTAGCATGCTCAGAACACACATCTGGTAAATCCATATCTTGGGTGTTCAGTGTTAATTTTCTGCTATCCCATACATGCTCGGTCAGTTGACTGACTATGATGGCCACCTTTCCAATGTGAGAATTAAGCTCATCATCTAGAGATAAGTTATCCAATGCAGTTGATCCCAGATAGCAAAACTTTGTCCACAATGCCTAGTGTGGTCTAGCTACTGAAATTTCTGTTGCAGTCAACACAGCTTGTGCCATAATCATTGCCTTCTTTAGACTGATGGGTAGTCCAAATTCATCACAAGCTAGCGCAAAGCTACTGCAAATTTGCTGGAGCTCCTCTTCACAGTGTGTGATGAGCATTTCATCATTTGGGAAAAGAAGTTCTCTTATCTGCAAGTGTCTGACTTTGCTTTTTGTCCTTAGTCATGAAGAGTTTTCCATCTGATCTTGTATGGAGATGGACACATTCAATGCTAGATGGAAAAAGCATGCAAAAGCAGCACAGAGAAGAATATAGCGGAGAGTGTTTCTGCCAAAACATATCCCTATTTAACACGACTGCAGATTTCAAAGCTGTCAGATTGGTCACCGTTTATATTGGGCTAGCTTTCATGCCATTGTGGAAGGATCAAAGCAGACTGAGAAGGATTTGAGGGGCAACCAATTCTCTCTAGCAGTTGAAAAAGACCTTTCTGCTGACAAGGTTAAAAGCCTTTGTAAGATCTATGAAGGCCATGAAGAGAGGTTTTCCTTGTTCTTGACACTTTTTTCTTGCAGTTGCCTCAGTGTGAAGACCATGCTGATATTTGATCTATTGGCATGGAAACCAAACTGACTCTCTGGATACACATGTTCAGCAAGAACTTAGTCTTTTGAGAATGACCCATCTCAGTCTTATTAGCAAGACTAAGGAGAGAAATTCCTCTGGATTGATTGCAACAACTACCATCTCCTTTGATACAGCATTAGGATGATGACATCCTTCAAGTCTTGTGATACATCACCTTCCCTCCAGGAGGCAAGCAAAACATTGTGAGGATGTTTAAATGCAACCTGTCATTCTTGTTTCAGTACTTCATTTGGAATTCCATCTTTTCCTGTAGTCTTTCCTGTTAGGGATGTGGTTGCCTTTTCAAGCTCATTTATACATAGATGATTCTAGATCACGTTCTTCAATAGTGTGAAGCCTGACGGTCGCATTTAGTGCTGCTCCAGAAACAGTGGTTTCACATGAATAGAGTTTATGATAATGTTCCGTTCAGTATTGCATCTGTTTGATTCTATCAATAATATTGTCTCCATTAAGAGATTTGAGTGGGGCAGTCTTCTTGGTTGAGGAACCTATTGATTTCTTGATTCCGTCATACATCTTACATCTCCATTCTCAAAGGATGTTTGTGCCTTCTCACACAGTTTGAGCCAATGTGACTGATTGTATTGCCTTCCTGTTCATTGTAATGTGCTCTTAGCCACTCTGAGGTTAGCATGTGTCTCAGTCGTGGGGTTCATTGTACGGTGGTGCTGTGCATTTTGCTTTGATAACTGGAAGTATTTCTTCAGGATATGCTGCAAACCAGTCTTTATTTTGTAAAGTCTTTTTACCAAAAACAAGGTTGCACCTAGATGAATATTCATTCTGAGTGTGTTCCATGCTGCATCAATGTTCAGAGGGGGTGCAATCAATGGCTTAGCTTCCCTGAGATTCATAGTGAATTGGTGATACCTTCTTTAGTCATCTTTTGTGTTGATGTTAATGTATGGGCAACTTCTTTGTTTGGCATGATGAAATTTCCATGGTGAAAGTTTTATTTTGCAGCATAGAAGCACATGGTCTGTGCAGTAGTCTACACTGTGAAAAACAGTGAGTATGGAGAACATCCTGTATATAATTCTATGGGTGACAAATCCATTTGGTGCCACTGTCCAGATCTAGGGTTTCTCCATGAGACCTTCCAGTGGTGAACCCCTGGAATTAGGTTCTAGTAATGTGGGTGCAGAGCTCCAGTAGTCTTTGCCCATTATAAGCCATTTTTTTTGTTCATGGTGGCCTATATATAGTGGCAACATCCAGTGATCTGAGCTGACTCTAGCATTGAAATCTCCCAGTAGGTAGAGTTGATCTGATCACCCAAAGGCAGCTTACTGACAATGCTGCAGATGTGCTGCTAGAACAAATCTTTCTCTTGAGAGATGGAGGAAAGTGGTGAGGCATATGTACTGATGATGATGGCAAAACCACCTGTTGTAGATATTCCGAGTTATATGATACATTCTGATGTTGCAATGGGACATTCAACCATGGATGCTAATGAGTTTTTGACCGCAAAACCCATCCTGTGTTGGAAGCCTTGTTTGCTTTTTCCACACCAGAAGGTGTAATGCATCTTGCATCAAGAGCCTGTGTCAGCTAGTCCAGTTTCAGAGAGAGCGGCTACATTGATGTCAAGCTTCTTCAGCTCTCTGTTGGTGATGGTGTCATTGACCTCCTCCAGAACATTTGACATACTAACAAGCAACCTTTTGGCATTCGTGCCTAGGCAGAAAAAAAATGAGGTGGTAAAGGCTTGCCTTCGGACCAAAGCCCTCCCCTGAACCCTCAGCACTATGGACTGTACCCAAAAATTGGAGACCAAAATGTTTGGAAGCCAGCACAGTTGCAGCAGATGTTGTAGGGCACAACTGAGTTACAGGGCCAACTGCCTGATGTTGTCTCCAGAGCTGACTTAGTTCAGGGTTTTCCTCCCCATCCTTTGTTCAATCAAGAACTAGCTGTAAGGCAGCAACGCCAGATGGAGTTATTCCTCTGTGGCTATTGTTTTTCACTCCAATGGGTGTCTGGCATACTCCACATAGTTTAGTGAATGGTGGGGTTCCTAGTTTAGTTGCTGAGCACCCAACCTGCGGCAGGTTATAATCAGTTATGTGGTACCAGTAACAGGCCTTACATGCCTGATCTGACCTGTGCATATTTAAGTCTCTCAGAATTACCCACTTCTTCTGTGCTACTTACAGTGAATTGAGTTGCGCATTGTTGTTCTTCTCATTGTTCCTCTGTCCACTTGTCTCTGTCCTTTGGTTGTGAGCTTCTTGGAGCAGCTTCCCTTCTTGAGCTTTTGGAAAGCACCTACCATAAACAATAATTTAATTTACTCATTATCCTGCCTCTCTATGCTCCTTCTTTGCCCCTCCCTTCCTCCCCAGTGTCTTCTAAATGGAAGGTGAACCCAAAAGGTTGGAGTTTAAGGTGAACTTTTGAACCCAGCAATGTTTGGATGGATTCAGAATTCTACAAAAATGATTTCACCCGTACTGAAAGTGAACCAGTCCATGCCTTAAAAACAGTTCTGAATTAATTAGAAAACAAGGCTGACATTGAGCCAGCTTGTACTCTTCTCTCTATTGGATCACCCATGTCTGGTGTTTACACTTGTGCAGAATGAGTAAAATACAGAAGAGCATTGTAACTTTCATCTGTGTGAGCGCGCTCTCTCTTATTCTCACTCACGTTGCCCAGTGGTGTCTATTTTTCAGCGGTTAAGCGGAATGAGAGTGTGACTGATTTTATACGGCATTGTTATAACATATTACGGTGAGCATAGTGTGCCACATATTGAAGTAATACAGTGTCAGCGCCATACTCTGCCAACCTCCCTCTCCGCGCCCCCCGCCTCCCAGCTTGGCTGCTGCTCTTTAAAGGGGAACAAGTGAGCTCACCTTTGGCACATTTCTCCTGGGATACGACCATCAGTCCAGCTGTGGGAAATGATTATTTGGATCTTAAATAAATCAATTTTTTGTACTTATTGCTGTGGACTAGTGCATGCATTATAAATCATGAAGGGATACATTTGTGAAGTGCTGTGTGGCAGTATAGCCACGTGGCACATGTTCAGGCAATGGGAGTTTTATGCGGATAAGCCAATGGGCATGACCTAGACAATGTACTCCCTTCAGCCACCTCCTATTAAATATTGTTCTGCATATTGAGCTGCAGAATAAGTAGAGGAAGTAAATGTGTGTGTGTTCCCCCATTCTTATGGTTAAATTCATCCTGTGTTAAGGACATTGGTGCTCAGAGGGTGACTTCAGTCTTAATACTAATTAATAACAGTCAAGATTTTGTCCAGATGTTCCTGCCTGGCAGATAGTCTCTGCTCCTGTGCTGAAGGAGAGCGGGCCGGCCACCTCTGCAGCACCTTTCCACTCCCCTTTTCCGTGGCCTGGCATCTATCAGGGGGAGCCCCTAATATCACAACTCCATTTGACCTCCACTGCCGGGAGCCAGGGACTGCTGGGGCTGGTGCAGGTCTGCCAAGTCTTTTCCACTGGGGGAAGGGGGGGGATCTCTGTCCCACATTGACACAAGCAAAACAGTCAGGGAGACCTTTGCCAGGGGATTCTCATAGAGATTTCCTCCCCTGAGTTGCCTCTCCCTGTTCTGCAAGAGGGATGATCCAAACCAATAATAATAAAGGCTAAAATAAAAATAATCTAGGAATAACTAGGAATATTCTGTTTAGAAATTTTTTAGCACATTCATAGTAGAGAACAAACCCTATCCTAAGAAAATGGGCTTATGGGACAATGCACTTGCCCAAAATAGCCAGTTGCCCCTTACACCCCCAGCACATGCCCTCCATGCCTCTGCCGTGGAGCCTCCCTTGTGGATCAGAGAGAGCCCACTGGGGGTGTCCTGTACCAGGGAATTCCACAGGGGGGACTTGTGATCCCTTTGCCCGGGTTAAGCTGGTGCAAAAGGAGACACAGTTAAGAAGTGGATTTTCCAGGCCGAGTAACACTAATGGCTGCTGAGAATTATTGTGCACTGAACCAGTGCTTCATCAGTGGCACATTGGCAGATGAGAGAAAACTACAGCTGACCAGGAAGTGGAAGACCCACAAGGCAAGCAGACTATGATGACTTCTATCTCTAAGAACTGACACCCATCACTGTTACTGTCAATGTTACCAAGGAAGAAAGGAGAGCAGCAGAATACAGACCCTGGACCTCAGAAAAGGAGACTTTGACTCCCTCAGGGAACTGATGGGCAGGACCCCCTGGGAGAATAACATGAAGGGCAAAGGGGTCCAGGAGAGCTGGCTGTATTTTAAAGAATCCTTATTGAGGTTGCAGGAACAAACCATCCAAATGTATAGAAAGAATAGTAAATATGGCAGGTGACCGGCTTCGATTAACAGTGAAATCCTTGCTGACCTTAAACGCAAAAAAGAAGCTTACAAGAACTGGAAGACTGGACAAATGACCAGGGACGAGTATAAAAATATCGCTCAGGCATGCAGGAATGAAATCAGGAAGGCCAAATCACACTTGGAGTTGCAGCTAACAAGGGATGTTAAGAGTACCAAGAAGGGTTTCCTACAGGTATGTTAGCAACAAGAAGAAGGTCAGGGAAAGTGTGGGCCCCTTACTGAATGAGGGAGGTAAACTAGTGACAGAGGATTTAGAAAAAGTTAATGTACTCAATGCTTTTTTTTGCCTCCGTCTTCACGAACAAGGTCAGCTCCCAGACTACTGCACTGGGCAGCACAGCATGGGGAGGAGGTGACCAGCCCTCTGTGGAGAAAGAGGTGGTTCAGGACTATTTAGAAAAGCTGAACGAGCACAAGTCCATGGGGCTGGATGCACTGCATCCGAGGGTGTTAAAGGAGTTGGCGGATGTGATTGCAGAGCCATTGGCCATTATCTTTGAAAACTCATGGCGATCAGGGGAGGTCCCAGATGACTGGAAAAAGGCTAATGTAGTGCCCATCTTTAAAAAAGGGAAGGAGGAGGATCCGGGGAACTACAGGCCAGTCAGCCTCACCTCAGTCCTTGGAAAAATCATGAAGGAGGTCCTCAAGGAATCAATTTTGAAGCACTTAGGGGAGAGGAAAGTGATCAGGAGCAGTCGGTATGGATTCACCAAGTGCAAGTCATGCCTGACTAACCTAATTGCCTTCTATGACAAGAAAACTGGCTCTGTGGATGAGGGGAAAGCAGTGGACATGTTATTCCTTGACTTTAGCAAAGCTTTTGATCCTGTCTCCCACAGTATTCTTGCCAGCAAGTTAAAGTAGTATGGGCTGGATGAATGGATTATAAGGTAGATAGAAAGCTGGCTAGATCATCGGGCTCAATGGGTAGTGATCAATGGCTCCATGTCTGGTTGGCAGCCTGTATCAAGCGGAGTGCACCAAGGGTCGGTCCTGGGGCCGGTTTTGTTCAATATCTTCATTAATGATCTGGAGGATGGTGTGGATTGTACCCTCAGCAAGTTTGCAGATGACACTAAACTGGGAGGAGTAGTAGATACGCAGGAGGGTAGGGATAGGATATAGAGGGACCTAGATAAATTAGAGGATTGGGCCAAAAGAAATCTGTTGAGGTTCAACAAGGACAAGTGCAGAGTCCTGCAGTTAGGACGGAAGAATCCCATGCACTGCTACAGACTAGGGACCGAATGACTAGGCAGCAGTGCTGCAGAAAAGGACCTATGGGTTACAGTGGACGAGAAGCTGGATATGATTCAACAGTGTGTCCTTGTTGCCAAGAAGGCTAACGGCATTTGGGGCTGTGTAAGTAGGAGCATTGCCAGCAGATTGAGGGACGTGATCGTTTCCCTCTATTCGGCATTGGTGAGGCCTCATCTGAGGTACCGTGTCCAGTTTTGGGCCCCACACTACAAGAAGGATGTGGAAAAATTGGAAAGAGTCCAGCGAAGGGCAACAAAAGTAATTAGGGGGCTGGAGCACATGACTTATGAGGAAAGGCTGAGGGAACTGGGATTATTTAGTCTGCAGAAGAGAAGAATGAGGGGGGATTTGATAGCTGCTTTCAACTACCTGAAAGGGGGTTCCAAAGAGGATGGATCTAGACTGTTCTCAGTCATAGCAGATGACAGAACAAGGAGTAACGGTCTCAAATTGCAGTGGGGGAGGTTTAGGTTGGATATTAGGGAAACCTTTTTCACTAGGAGAGTGGTGAAGCACTGGAATGGGTTACCTAGGGAGGTGGTGGAATTTCCTTCCTTAGAGGTTTTTAAGGTCAGGCTTGACAAAGCCCTGGCTGGGATGATTTAGTTGGGGATTGGTCCTTCTTTGAGCAGGGGGTTGGACTAGATGACCTCCTGAGGTCCCTTCCAACCCTGATATTCTGTGATTCCTTCCATGGTACTTGCCAGAAAACTAAGTGCTTTCCAGGGGTTTGTGTAGTTTTCTAAGCAGCAACATCCTTTTGATTGGGCAATATACAGTAAATCATACCTCTTCTAACAGAGTGGTTGTCATGAAACAACCCCATGTGTGGGCTGCTAACAACAACAGTGGACAGCTAACTGTTTACTTTTTAAAGTAAAACTTCTGTGCAAGCAAAACTCCATTTGCATTCAGTAGCTTTGTATGTGCAAGGAGCCGAAAATCAAGCTCTTACAGTTTGTGAAACTCTCTTGAAAGTTGGCAGGCTGGCAACTCTGAATACTGTAGTCTTCTATTTAGCCTTAGAAGAGAAACAGTAGGGGGAACAGAAATTCAAGCAACCCCACGCCGCCTCCCCATCCTTTCATCCTGACCTGAAGTAAGCACCTCTGAGGTAAAAGGCTAGTTCAGTCTTCACACCCATTCAGTCCTTGCAACTCCACTGAGTTTGCCATCAGTGGGTCACCTGTTGTGGTGGTGTTGGTTTCCATGAAATGGGCATGTGTCCATTAGAAGTTGGACTGAGACCACTAATGCATTTCACAGAAGAGCCTGGTGATTCTTGATAACCACTATGCTCCTGCTATGATGAGATATGCAGAATGGTAACATATATTTTGGTACAGCTGATGTACATAACTATTGTGGTACGGTATCAAACAGTGTACAACTCTTTTTTGTGCCTAAATATAGTAAACATGTGCTCTGGTCACTGGAAACACTGTTAGAATATTTGATTCATGAGATTTCCAGAGAAAATAACCCAGAAAGTTCCAACAGCTAGTCAGAAATGCCTTAGCAGCTAACTTTTTGTTTGACAGTAATTATCAATATTAATTCAACTGGCTGTGAAGTTATCTTCTAGCTTTGCCTTCTGTCAAAAAACAGAGATTTCCAAGCAATTTCCTAGCTGAGCTTTAATGAAGCTGTCACCTTGGATGGAACACAAGAAAGATGCACAATATTTTGCAAGTGAAAATTTGTAAAACATATATTTACAGTGGGGAAAATTTTGATTTTTTTATTCCTTACAAAACGATGAGGTCACTTATCCCGTCTCCTAACATTATGCACCTAGATAAGCCCTGAGTGCAGTTACTTCTTGACACACTAGAGACAGCATCGTTATACTGTAGCAAATTCCTGACCTGTCAGACATACCTGAAGAATAAGAAACACCCACAATTGCAAAAGAGAGCGAATACATAGCCTGGCAGAAACCCGTGTAGAGCTATAACTGTGTGTGTCTGGAGGGAGGGAGGGCCTTATATGGAAAAAATATTTTTTTCTGTTACTGGCTTCATTTCTGCAGTAGCAAAAGACAAGTTTGGGCAATGGCCTCAGAGGAGCCTTGCGTACTGTCAGATGACAGATCATCATGTCCCCAAAAGTGGGGCTGTGATAAGAACCAGATGATCTGAATTTCCTAACCAAAACCAGCGGCAGTTGTCATCTGGGAAATAGCTGTGATTCAGATTCCACATCAGCATCTTCATCCGTCAATGGGCTAATGGCATTTTCAACGGGCTGTGTTACTGGTTCATCTCTAGAACTCACTGGCTGCTTGGAAGATATGACTCCAGCCGCAATTTACTGGAGGAGGAGGAAAATCTGAACTAAACTTATGTGATCTACGTTTGTTTGTATGTAGTGGTCTCTGTGTGACACAGGCAAATGGTTGGTTTCAATAGGGAGACTCCCATTTCAAACAGAATTTTTAATTGAATTCCAGTATGTGAACATGTCATTTATTTTCTTAGGGATGGACTTCTTTTATAGAGCTTAGAATATTAATTGAGGTCTTGCTCCCCATCCCATTCTCCCGTCACACACACTGAAGAAACATGGTTCTCTCACCATGGACACAGCTCCTGTTTGGTCAGGGTGGCTGCTGTAACTCAAGGGGTGTGACATTTGGGTTGTATCACATACTACTCCAAATGGTTTAAGTGACTACTACGTGCTGTGTATTAGGGGAGGGAAGACCTGTTGTTCTGCAACTAACATGAAAACCTGAAGACCGTGTAATAAACAGTCCTTCAAGGCAGATTGTTAAACAATGAAGATGGGGTTTTCTGAGAAGCCTAAGGGAGACCCTTGGGTAGCTCATGGCACTCAGCTCCTACTGAGTTTATTGTGATTTGGGTGCCTAACTCCCTTAGATTCCTTTGAAAAACCCAGTCTATTTATCTGCTAGGCAAAGGTTTTGTATAGCTCTGTAGTTTAAAACCTGATTCTCCTTTGTAAGGCTCTGGGACCATGTGCCCTGTGCATTCACCACTCCTTATGTATGCGCCTGATTCATCCAGCTTTCATAATCACTAGTGATGGGGATTTCTCTGACTCCTTAAAGAATTTGTCAATTTTCACTTTCCTTTCTTCTGGCGGGGGTCTGTTGCTATGTCCCATGGTAGTTACAGGATTAGTCCTAGGTGAAGTGTATGTTAAGGCAATGAAGTACACCTCTACCCCGATATAACGCGACCCGATATAACACGAATTCGGATATAACGCGGTAAAGCAGTGCTCGGGGGGGCGGGGCTGCGCACTCCGGTGGATCAAAGCAAGTTCGATATAATGCGGTTTCACCTATAACGCAGTAAGATTTTTTGGCTCCCGAGGACAGCATTATATCGGGGTAGAGGATATACAAGGAAAGATCTGCTTTCAGTTAATTTTTAATGCTTGTTATTTGTAAGCTTTATTGGGAATTTCTTGCATGAGGTGATATTTCTGCAGTTGCCATCTCAGATGTTGGGGCAAATATAACAAATAATTGAAATGACTGTAGACAAATCAGTGGATGGCTAAAAGGGAGATCAAACTGAGTCCTGATTATGACGGCCAGCATGAGGAAAACCCTTGGAAACATACAATGAGCCATGCTCAGAGTCTGCATTCTGCGTAATTGGCATTTAGTGCTGTTTAGAGAAACATCAACCTGAAGGAAAGCAACCAGCAGCTTATAAAGGCTTTTCTAAGAAGGAAATAAGTGTTAGTTGAAGGGAGCTTCAAATGGTGGCAGAATTTCTCAGCTGCTCTGGCGTGGGATAGTCCTGCTGCTTCTCATCTGCTAAAGAATTCTATGGTAATGGTTGAAATATTACAAAAGTGTATAGTAGCATAACTAGAATGTTCTGGCCTAATAATGTAGAGGTTGTTTTTTTTAATATGCATTCTTCAGTTTAGTCAAATCTGCTTTCTAGAGTCATTGGCTATGTGGGACTGAAATTATTTTCCTTGGGGTATAAATTTTTGTCTTAAATCTGTACTGTACAGTAAATCCTTAAGTTTTAATGCCATATACCAAAAAAGAAAATAGATTCAACTGGATTAAACTACTTATATATTTATATTCCAGGCTCTTCAAATTTGCAATAAACAAACAATTTTAGATTTGAAATACCTTGGATTTGTTTCTCAAATGCACAGTTCAGAGGAGGGAAATTCACTTTACTTTCTTTAACATTAAACATGGAGTGAGTTGAAAATGAACTATGTTTATTCCACTTGTTAAAAGAAAACTTGGAGCCTGTTCCAACTTGAGATCACATGCTTCTGGAAATATATAGGTCTTATAACAAATCTTGGAATGCAAATAACTGGCACATGACTCTCTTCTGGGTGGTGTGCAATTTATTTCAGATAAATTTGGACCCTTCGCATGTCTAGTTGAGCTGCTTGTAACTTGTGATGAGGTAAGAGTCCTCAGTTATGTGGCTTCACCTTGCAACCCTGTTTAGCTGCTCTTCAGAGTGGACTTGATACCAATGCTGAATAATTAGCACATGTATCTGTATGCAATTTGATGATATTTGTTTCTTTGAAAAATAGAAACAAGCAGCACACATTTTTGTTTTATGAATCTGGTAGCCAGGAAGCTGCCAGTTGAAATAACTTCAGTGAACTGGCACCCAGCTATTCTTATCTCACATGTAAAGGCTAAAAAGATTGCATCGAGGGGATGGAATGCATCTGGGAATCTATTGCATGTGTGATCTTTTGCAGCTGGGGGGTGGATTGGCTATAGTCAAGAGTTTAATCCCTTACCATACTCATTTTAATTGCTGCATTTATTCCTAGCAATTATAGAGTTGATTCAAAATTAAGTTGAGCTGCATTTTCATAAAGATGAGAAAGAGAGGATAGAATTTAGTGTGACTAATCAGTATAATACACACAATGGTTGGATCTAGTGTTCTCTCTCACTAAATTAATTCAGTCTGTTTTTTACAGCTGGTGGATCCAAAGCAAAACAACATAGTACTGCATGGTCACGGTGGTTAAAACATGATTCAGTTACCCATCTAAATTAGAACCTGCTCTTAAGAAAGCTGCATCTGGAGAAGAAAGTGCTGCACCTGTTTAAGACACATTTCTAGTATCCTTGCCATGTAGTAGAGTTGAAATGGAGACTGGCCACATCCTCAAAACCACCACACAATTTGGCATGACAAGCAACCTCAGCATGGGAGAGGTCCGGGAATGGAGTAGTAGGGTCACAATTGAGGGGCTTTAGTAGAGCTGCATGAGAAAAGCTTGCCCACTGTATGCTTCTGGCTCAAGCCAGTGATCCCTCAGTCATTAGATTCACTTGCATATCTCTTTAAGAAGATCCAAACAAAGTCATTTACTCATCACATCCTCTTTTGCACTCCACCTTAAAAATTGTGCTGGGGCCTGCTTGCAGCCTGTTATTTTAAAGTCTGATCCAAAGTCCACTAAATATAATGGGAGTTTTTGCAGTGACTTCAGTGGGCTTTGGATCAGGCCCTTAATGCCCTCTTGAAAGAGGTGTACCAGGAGGATCTGGCATCATGAGTATCATGTCAAGTGGATAGAGGTTGCTTCAGAATTGAAAAGGCGACTATATCCTGCTCTGTTTACTTGGGGGCGGGACTCTACACACATGTATATTTCAAAATGTATACTCTAATTTAAAAAAAAAACTGTTCTGCAAGGGGGGGATAGCTCAGTGGTTTGAGCATTGGCCTGCTAAACCCAGGGTTGTGAGTTCAATCCTTGAGGGGGCCATTTAGGGAACTGGGGTAAAAAACTGTCTGGGGATTGGTCCTGCTTTGAGCAGGGGGTTGGACTAGATGACCTCCTGAGGTCCCTTCCAACCCTGATATTCTATGATTCTATGCCTCTAAGGATACATGAGCAATAGTGTCAGGAATGCAGCACCAGTGCCATTGCAAGGGTCCAGCGGACAATGGTGTTATATGTCTTTTCCATCAGCCCTGCACCTTAGCCTCGCCACTGACTCAGGGCTTCCTTTAAAAACAAACAGCTGTATTCAGTGCTGCTGCTGGAGAGTAACAACTTGCTTTTTCACCCATGCGGCCCATATATATGTGACTCATTTTCCAAGACTGGGCTTGGACTGTGTAAGATAAAAAAACAAGTACAGAGATGCAGAAGAAAAATTGGCTTGATCACTGCCCTGAAAATCTTATTTTTTCTTAACAGTTGCCAATTTATGGCCTGGCTCTGATCTCACACTGGTTTAACAACATTGACTTCCACAGGGTAACCGCTGATTCACACCAGTGTCAGTGAAAGTAGAATCAGGCCTTTGGAGTGAATATAACAATATGATTTGATTATCACTTCAACCTGTGCAGTCTAAGTATTTTTACATGAACTAAATTGTTAGTCAAGTGCAGTTTTCATATACCCCACCCATGTAACTGAGGGCAAAATTGGGCCTTCAAAACTTAAGCAATTTTTTTAATTATAAATATTTACTTGCTACTTTTTTCAGAAAGGGGCTCTTCAGAAGGCATCAGAGAATTAGAAAACATCTATTCTCTGTTAATCGATTTAGCCCTTTGGTGCCTTTAGAGACTGCAGAATAACTGTGTTCCTAGAGAAGCAACACCTGAATTGCCATATGGATATTTGTGGCAATAAAACTAAAAAGAATGCCTTGAAAAAAGGTGTAATGCTTTCATATGTGCTCTGCAGCACAGCATGCATAGGATTAATCAATTATTTCACAAAGTGGAAGCTACCTATAACTTTTCTTAACACATGTCGAAGTAATAAGGGGTCTTATTGTAAGGCCTGGTCTACACTAGGCTTTTATGTCGACTTTAGCTCCGTTATATCGAATTAACCCTGCACCCGTCCACACCAGGAAGCCATTTAGTTCGACATAAAGCTCTCTTTAAATCGATTTCTGTAATCCTCCCCAACGAGAGGATTAGCGCTAAATTCGACATGGCCATATCGAATTAGGCTAGGTGTGGATGGAAATCGACGGTAATAGCTCCGGGAGCTATCCCACAGTGCACCACTCTGTTGACGCTCTGGACAGCAGTCCGAGCTCGGATGCTCTGACCAGCCACACCCCCGGGAAAATTTGAATTCATTTTCATTTTCCTGTCTGGGCAGTTTGAATCTCAGTTCCTCTTTGGACATCGAGGGGAGCTCAGCAGCAGTGGCAACTATGCAGAGCTCTCCAGCAGAGATGGCCGTGCAATCTAATAGAAAGAGGGCCCCAGCATGGACTGATCGGGAAGTCTTGGATCTCATCGCAGTGTGGGGCGATGAGTCCGTGCTTTCAGAGCTGCGCTCCAAAAGAAGGAATGCTAAGATCTACGAGAAGATCTCCAAAGCCATGGCAGAGAGAGGCTACAGCCGGGATGCAACGCAGTGCCGCGTGAAAATCAAGGAGCTGAGACAAGGCTACCAAAAAACCAAAGAGGCTAACGGACGCTCCGGATCCCAGCCCCACACATCCCGTTTCTACGAGGCACTGCATTCCATCCTGGGAGCGGCCGCCACCACTACCCCACCCCTGACCGTGGACTCCGAGGATGGGATCATGTCCGCGGCCGGTTCCTCGTCGGACATGACAGCGGACGGGGAAGATGAAGAAGGAGATGAGGAGGACGAGGCAGTCGACAGCGCTGGCACCGCTGATTTCCCCGACAGCCAGGAGCTCTTCATCACCCTTACCGAGATCCCGTACCAACCGTCCCCATCCCTTACCCCGGACACAGAATCAGGGGAAGGATCAAGCAGTAAGTGCTGTAAACATGTAAACATTTATTTAAAACAGAACGGTAATATTTATACTATTAACAATGTACATTTATAAAAGTTCTGTAAACTAGTAAAAAAATAATCAGGTACAAAACAGGAATATTTACAAAGATAACAAATGGGTTTTCATGATTTCTCTGTCTTAGGCTCTTCTCAATTTAGTCCCAAGTGTTTTAAAAAATGTTCACAATGTCCGTTACTCCATGATTCCCAGGCCCAAGACGCTCCACTCCATAGTCCCAGTGCACCTACGCGAAAATCCGGTCAATGTGGCCGGGGATCGACGAGAAATCCTCGTAGGAGAACTCCTCGTAGGTCTCGTGGAGGTAGAGCTCAAGCCTGTTGATCAGGTTCCGGGGTAGGGCGATCTTAGTGGGCCCTCCGTGGTAGCAGACATGCCCCCTCCACGCCACAATCAAGTACTCCGGGATCATGGCCCGACATAGCATGGCGGCATACGGCCCCGGTTTCTGCATGCTTTCCCGCAGCATGCGTTCTCTCTGGGTGTCCGGGATCCTCAGGAGGGTGATGTCGCTCATGACGCCCTGCTTTGAATTAGGGAGGGGAATGTTAGTATTGGGACTGCTTTACAGCCACGCGGTGGAGGGAGAGGGGCAGCATACAGGGATCTTTCCCTGGGACAGCCGCGAGGGGGTGGGACAGGGGCAGAGTTGATGCTGTCCTGATTGCTGGCAGCAGAGACTGGCATTGCTTTCAATGTGAAAGGAGGCCAGTGCTACTGCTGGAGTTTTAAGCAGCCACAAGTCTGCGGCTTACCATTATTGCCCGCTCCAGAAGTTCAGGTCTCCAGCCACAGTTCTCTGAACAGTCCAAGACCTCCGCAAGTCCACAGGCACTGAAGGCGACGGCCGAAAATTCGACCTTGTCCTGAGTGCGCATGTGAGAGGTGCAGTGCATGGTCTTGTTCACAGAGAAAGACTAGGTTCTTTGTATACAATTTCATTTATCTGTCTCAGGAATTCACTCCCTTTTTAAAATTCACACAGACACATCTGCGACTGTCTCCCAACCCAGCCTGTCAGCACACTCCCAGAGGCTAGCGCAGATTAGGCGGAGGAAGAAGAAGACGCGTGAAGACATGTTCTCAGAACTAATGGACTGCTCCCGAGCCCAGGCAGCCCAGCAGACACAGTGGAGGGAGAACTTGTCACAAATGCACCGAGCAGTCATGGAACGGGAGGAGAGGTGGCGTCAGGAGGACCAACAGGCTACTGAAAAGCTGCTTGGACTAATGAGGGAGCAAACGGACACGCTCCGGCGCCTTGTGGATGTTCTGCAAGACCGGAGGCAGGAGGACAGAGCCCCGCTGCAGTCTATCTGTAACCGCCCTCACCCGCCACCAAGTCCCACACCACCCTCACCCAAAGTCCAAAGAAGGAGGGGCGGCAAGGGCCGTTAAAACTTTCAGTCAACCCCTGCAGACTGCTCTAGCACTAGAAGGCTGACATTCCCCAAAATTTCATAAGTCCTTTCCCACCCACCTCACAGAAGCCCCCGTCCAAGTTTCACACCCCACGTTTCATGTCTGGTTCGCAATAAAATGTTTGTTTCTGTCCATTACTGTTTCAGTCAGGTTCTTTTGAGGGAGAGTCTGTCTGGAGGGGGGGAAGGGGCTTGGTAATTGGGCAGGACAGTGACCTTTAGCAGGGTACAGAGGCGGTGTCAGGTCCAGCATCAGGACACATACACAGTGCAGTCACTGGTTACCCTGGTCAGTCTGGGAGGTGTTTTTCATGTTCTCCATTGAAATAACCAGTCCACCAGTGCGGAGCCTGTCATTCCGGGAGTTTAGAAGCATCATTTGCATCAGAACACTGAACCCGCCCCCCGCCACAGTCTGCGTCCCCGGTTTAAAATATTCCCGCGAAAACAGCAATACAGACAACGCTGTTCATTAACAAAATCGAAATGATTTTATTTTTTGGGAAGGGGAAGGGGGTG
Source organism: Terrapene triunguis (assembly GCF_002925995.2). Taxonomy (NCBI): domain Eukaryota; kingdom Metazoa; phylum Chordata; order Testudines; family Emydidae; genus Terrapene; species Terrapene triunguis. The sequence continues at coordinate 5,042,777 of NW_020664464.1, forward strand.
AAGGGGGTATGTAACTGGAGAGGATAGTCAAAATGAACTGGGTAAAGAAACGGGGGCAGGTTCAGCTTCTCTGTCCACAAACTGAAAAGTCACTGGTTGCCCTGCTCACTCAGGAACCTAGCTTTCAAAGCCTCCCGGATGCACAGGGCGTCCCGCTGGGATCTTCTAATGGCCCGGCTGTCTGGCTGGACGTAATCAGCAGCCAGGCTATTTGCCTCTAGCTCCCACCCCGCCATAAAGGTCTCCCCCTTGCTCTCACATAGATTGTGGAGCACACAGCAAGCTGCAATAACGATGGGGATATTGGTTTCACTGAGATCACAGCGAGTGAGTAAGCTTCTCCATCTCCCTTTGAGACGGCCAAAAGCACACTCCACCACCATTCTGCACTTGCTGAGACGGTAGTTGAACAGTTCTTTTTCTGTGTCCAGGGCGCCAGTATAGGGCTTCATGAGCCAGGGCATTAGCGGGTAGGCTGGGTCCCCGAGGATGACTGTAGGCATCTCCACATCCCCAAGAGTTATTTTGTGGTCTGGGAAGTAAATACCTTCCTGCAGCCGTCTAAACAGACCAGAGTTCCTGAACACACGAGCGTCATGAACCTTGCCCGGCCATCCGACGTAGATGTTTGTAAACCGTCCCCGATGGTCCACCAGTGCTTGCAGCACCATTGAAAAGTAGCCCTTTCTATTGATGTACTGGCTGGCCTGGTGGTCCGGTCCCAGGATAGGGATGTGAGTCCCATCGATAGCCCCTCCGCAGTTTGGAAATCCCATCGCGGCAAAGCCATCTATGATGACCTGCGCGTTTCCCAGGGTCACAACCTTTGGGAGCAGTACCTTCACGATTGCCTTGGCTACTTGCATGACAACAACCCCCACGGTAGATTTGCCCACACCAAAGTGGTTCGCGACTGACCGGTAGCTGTCCGGCGTTGCAAGCTTCCAGAGGGCTATGGCCACTCGCTTCTGGACAGTGAGGGCTGCTCGCATGCGGGTGTCCTTGCGCTTCAGGGCAGGGGACAGCAACTCACAAAGTTCGAGGAAAGTCCCCTTCCGCATGCGAAAGTTTCGCAGCCACTGGGATTCATCCCAGACCTGAAGCACTATACGGTCCCACCAGTCCGTGCTTGTTTCCCGGGCCCAGAATCGCCGTTCAACAAAATCCACATGCCTCATTGCCACCGTGATGTCCTGGGCGCTGGGGCTCGTGGTTTCTGACAGCTCTGTGCCACTCTCCGACTTCAGGCTCTCACGGCGGTGCCGTAGCCTCCTCGCCCGATTTCTCTGCATCTGCCTCAGGGAAAGGTGTATGATAAGCTGCGAGGTGTTGAGAACGGCCACAAGTGCAGCGATGGTCGCAGCGTGATCCATGATCGCAGTGCTGTGGCGTCCGCGCTGTCACTGACCAGAAAAGTGCGCGAACTGATTTCCCGCCGGCGCTTTCATGGAGGGAGGGAGGGCGTTAGTGACGGACGGATGACGACAAATTTTTTTTACCCAGAAGGCATTGGCGGCTCGACCCAGAATTCCGATGGGCAGCGGGGACTGCGGGAACTGTGGGATAGCTGCCCACAGTGCACCGCTTCCAATATCGACGCTCGCCCCGTTAGTGTGGACTCACAAAGTCGAATTACTGTCCTTAGTGTGTCCTTAGTGTGGACACACACGTTCGACTTTGCAATATCGATTCCACATATTCGATTTAAGTAAAATCGAATTACCCTCGTAGTGTAGACATACCCTAAGACACTTGTAGCAACAACTTCTTAAAGGAAAACAAATGCAGAAACCACTATGTAACAAATAGAATAAAGTAGGAAGAATAGAGTCCCATTAAATAAAGTGAACTCATACTGTAATATACAGGGGAGTTTAATAGCATACTGATCATTGTGAAAATCAGACATTTCTGTAATTTTAATCTATTTAATATTGTGAATTAACACAGGCATAGGAACGCACACGAACTGAGTACCAAATTCATCTCCGTGTAAATGGGTGCAACTCCAGTGAAGGCAATCTGCTTTGTCTCTTTTCTACAGTTTTCATTTCCCCCTTATTTAGTTGTTAAGGACATTCAGTGTACCACTAAGTCATGGTGAATTGTTTGTACTCAAGTAACTAATATGAGAGGGGTTACGCTAATACCAAAGTTAAGCCTCTGAGCATTCCTATGTGATCTAGATGTGTCCAGATGCTTGAGCAGAGCCAGCTGAGCTCAGTGTTGGGGCATTGTATAAAAGTGCTGTCTTCTCTTCAGCCAGCCTTGTTGCTGGGTGCTTACCCTGTATAATATATGACTGTGAGAACATATGCTACAGCACACCCTGCCATCTCTGATAGGATTAGAAAATTCCCATTTTAGAACATTCCCTCAGTATGAATAGTTAGGATAAATAATAAACTCTTGGTTCCTGCATTACAAACAATGGTACCTTTACACTGAATAACACATTTCTCACACTGTAAGTCCCAGTTGGTTAACAGTTTTAAAGACTGAGGGCAGCAGGCATAATGCCCAACTCAGTAGATATTGAGGGTTTGAATTTGGATCTAGGTCTACGGCTGTGATATGTTCTAAGTCTGTTCTGAATAGACATATACGTAACTGTTCACCGCCCCAGATCAGTCAATGCTTTCTCTTCTGCCTGTGAATAACACTGGAGTCTTTGCCAGGTTTCAGATTTCATTACAAAAGTTGTACATAGCTCTGTTTATGATGATAAAGTGATTTCTATGTTGATCTGTCTCTGCTTCCGAGAAGAATCCCTGCAGATTTACAGCTAACACAGGTTCCCAAACTACTATACGAGTGGTTAGTAATGATGCTTAAGATGGTCCTCTGCAAAAGTTCCCCCCTATTTTTGTTCATTCCTCTAGTCTGTTCTAAATACAATTAAAATGCAGCATTCTTTAGGGATGGCTCAAAGTGCAATGAGCCAGTTTTTCAATGAGTACTTTAGTTGGCCTCCATTTGTACACATATACTTTACAAGCCCAATCACCTGCACAGATTATGGAATTTCTCCTCGAAAAACCAATTGTCCAAAGGGGCTTTGTTTTCTTCTTTTCTAGTGAAGCAAAAATACTCTCATGAACAACCCCGTATTTTTTTTCTTCTGCCCTAATGACAGCCCCCTTCTCCACAAGCACACACAATGCCTGATCTCACTGCTATATAAAATGCTCTTTCATATTAATCCTCCCCTGTCTCGAGGCTGGGATGGAATGTGAACACTAAAAGGATGAAATTAGGTATCTTAAATACCCATCTACTGCGAACACCACATTAATGCCCAGCAGTTAGGAATTTCAGCAAAACATCTTTCTGCAGGGTCTGCTAAGACCTGCAGCATATCTGATATGCAGAAAGACTAAGTGAATTACAATAAGATTGATTTAAAACAAGTTTTTCTTCACTAATCTCCTGGGTTATGTTTTTTTTCCCCCTCTTCTAGAGTTCCAGAACAGCTCGGTCTGAAGAAGACCGAGATACACTGTGGGATGCCTGGGGTTCATGGAGTGAATGTTCACGCACTTGTGGAGGAGGGGCTTCCTATTCACTCAGACGCTGCCTGAGCAGCAAGTAAGTTGATAAATGCTTTTATCTTAGCGGTGGGAGAACTCAACACGCTGACATATGTCACAGCATAAAGAGCAGTGGATGTGTTGGAACGTGCTGAAATTTCAGCCTCAGTGGAAGAAGGTTGCTTTTTTTTTTTTAATTCAGGCAACCAGCCAGCAGGTTTGATAGTCCACTATACCATTTAAAATATGAAATCCATAGAGGAACAAAAGTTTTCTGCACAGTTTTACCTAAGCATACTGTACCTTGCCAGCTATTGAAAAGTGAAACTCCCATGCACCATCTGTGTTTGAGTGGTAATCCTTTTCACACCCACATACTGAACTGGAGCTAATTCTCCAGGTTTAGCACCCTAAAACCTTTAGCAGCATAGAGATTGTAAATGCATCACATAGACACAAAATAATATATTGGGCTGTATAAGTGAGAATGATAACAGCTCTACAGATGGTATTCTTCAAATTTATCAGAGTTCCCTAAAAACAGATCATGCAATAAAGTCTCCTTCCATCACAGGCTATAATAAAATTACCAAATAGTTATGAGAGGCAGCATGTACTAGTAGTCAGGACACTTGGCTGAGAGATGGAAGAACTGGGTTCTATTTCTGCTACTGATATGCTGTGGGACCTTGGGGAAATCACTTAACCTATCTGTGCCTCAGTTTCCCATTCTGTAAAATGTAGATGAAAGCACTTTGTACTATTGATAAGCATTATTTCTGAAATATTTCTAGTAAGTATTATTTACATCTACTCAAGTCAGTATAGCCCTCATAAGCCAAGCCTATGTGATCAGTATAAATAGACATCTGCTAGAGAAGGGTATGAAGAAAAACTCCACATGTAACTTTTGTGGCTTAAAACTTCTCTCCGACACCTTTTATATTGTAGCACATGAACATAATATAATTTTCCATCCTGCATATGTTTACTTTCATGTACCGATGAAATTAAAACGTAATAAAACAAATCAAGAAAAGCATTCTCTGAAAGTGTTGCATAGGTCTGATATTACAACACATAACACTGCTTAGCAAAGACATGAGATGGCATAAGACATTGCATCACAAGACAAAAATAAAACATTGTGTGTTTTAGCATCAGATCTAGACAGCACAGAGACTAGAGTTGACTCTCCTGGTACCTGTAATTACTAGGCTGATGCGTAGAGTGCTCTGTTTGATAAGTGAGTGTCCCATGAAGTCAAAAAGAGAACTGTATATTTCCATTCCTTCCCTGGGTAAAACTGCCAGCGGATTGTTCTGCTTCTATACTGAGAGCCAAATTCTTGTCCCTGTGCAAAGCCTCAGCACACAGGCTCAGGAGACCCACTCAGGAGATATCAGGATGGGAACCTTCTCTACCCAACCATACTTCAGAGTCATAGAGTGGCTCTCACGCATGCAAGACATCAAGCATGCTATTGAGTCCAGCTTAAGGTAGCATCTGTTACACGCCACATGCCCCTTATGTGGGGATTGATGTCTGGCAAGAGGATCTGTGTAATGTCTGGGCTTCCTGGCCACACCTGTGTCCCCCGCCCCACCCAACTACCTTCAGTGTTGTGATAGAGGGAGGAGCAGTGATCAATGTTCCATAGTGCACAAGGATGTGTGGAATCCACCTATGCAGCCTCCTGTCCCCACATGCAACAGAACCACAGTGGATCTGCTGCTATTTAGGTCCTTGTGTTTAAATAAGGAGAAGGAAGAAGGCAGAGTCAGAGAGTGTCTATGGAATAAACTCATAAATCAGTTCCATTGTTGGTCTTTAATACAGTAGGTTTTCACTGCCCCATTCACACAGAATCAATTCTTCCTGCCTTATGAAACCAGATGAGAGCTTGTGTCCAATCAGAGATTGATCTCCATATTTTTAATGTGGAATGCAGGGGGTTATTACGTGCACAACTTCTGCTAGCCGGTAACAATAAATTGTAAACAGTAAAATTTGACCCAGAATTAGCACTGTCATAAATGTAGAACTGTTTTTCCTTTTTTTCTGGTTTGTATGCAGTCCAAATTTTAAAAGTGTTAAATGATTAATTTTTGTGCCGGGCAAGCATTTTACAATTTATAAAAAAATAAGCCGGTGGGGTGTAAGGGAGGGAGGAAAGAAACACACCCGAACATTCGGGATTTTGAAATAAACCTAAATACTTGACAGCTGAAAACCTGGCAAGACTATATGAAGAAATACCTGAGGGTATATGTGTGGGACAGTTCATTGCTTGATACATTTGATCACATTACAGAAATGTATATGCTATATAGAATTGTACAACAAATAAAATGAAAAGGAGGAAGCTAGAATTTTTTATACAAATTAAAAATTGGCAAGTTAGCTCAATGTTGTGGAACAAACCAACCCACAAAGCAAACCTACAGATTTCGTCTCCTGTGAGGAATGTTCATGGTATGTGATGGCTCCCAGAATGGTAAGGGAAAACAGAGAGGGAGCCCATCTTTTCAGCTCTGAAGCTATGCAAAGAATACTTGCTCCATTTCTAAACGAAATGCAGCTGACTAACTGAAATCAATTTCTTTCCAACCTGCAGTTGCCGATGTTCTGATTAGTATCACAGTGCTCCTGCCCTTTGTTAGGTTCAGTACTGTTTTGTTGTTAAGCCTTTGTGGCAATTGTGCAAGAATGAAGTGTTAGCTTGAAATTCTGTTTTCAGATCCCCATGGAAGATCCTAACTCTGACATTCTGATGCTCTTACGTTCAGCAAACTTCAATTAACGTCAGTGTTTGCATAAGTCAATAAAATAACATAATGGGTATGTAGGACTTAATTCTCCTCTCTGAGCTGCATGGTTTATCTCCAAACTAATATTCTGTGCAAAGCTACTTTTGATACCAGTGGGATATAAATACACGTACTATAGGAGGAGCAGAATATTGGAGTTGAGCTCTGGTGTAAGGTTTTTGGTCGTTAAGTAAGAGATAATTAATTAGTAATGCAGCCAATTCCTTTTGAAAATGTGGTTTTAAATATAATGGCTAAATTCTGGTCTCCGTTATATGGTTACAACCCTTAGTGAAGTCAGTGGGGCTTGCACATGTGTAAATGAGACAAGAGTTTGGCCAAATATATATTATTATATTACTGCATATTGCATGAGAAGAAAAGAGAGGGAAAATAATATCCACAAAAACAAAAGGGCTATTCTGTACTGCTTCTAACAGTTCTTACAAAATGCAAAGGAGAAATCATGAGAGAAGCTGTGGATTTTGATCTCGCTGTCACCCCCACACACACATGTATTTTGCATGTACAGTACATTTAAGATGTGGGACCCAGTTATGTGATCCTTATTTGCATGTGGTCCAGTGGACAGTCCATTGGGCTGCGAGTCAGGGGAGCTGTGTTCTGATCTTGGCTCTCCGACTTTTGGGCAAGTCACTTTGCCTCTCTGTGTCTGTTTCCTCTCCCACACGTTCAGGCTTGTCTTTTAGACGATAAATTCTTCAGGGCGGGAACTGTCATACAGTGCATGTATGGACAGTGCATAGCACAAGGGGTCCTGATCTCATTTGGGGACTACAGGAACTATTGTAATACCAATAATAAAATAACTAAATTAGGAACACAGGCATTGTCAGACTGGTACAGACCCGAGGTTCCTCCAGTCCAGTATACTGTCTTTGATAGTGGCCAGCACCAGATGCCTCAGATGAAGATTAGGATGCGGTTTTTAATCCATTCAAATATTCTTTGTTAGCATTAATTTTTATAACTTTGGATATTCATGTTCTCTGTATAAATGTCTAATACCTCTTTGAATCTTACTAAGTTATTTGCCTCAACGATGCCCTGTAGCAGTGAGTTCCACAGTCTAATTTTATATGGAGTGAAAAAGTCGTTCCTTTTTTTTAGTTTTGAATTTGCTATCTTTTCAGTTTCATTGAATGTCCCCTTATTCTTGTGCTGGGAGACAGGGAGAACAGACGCTCCCAACCTGCCTTCTCTATACTGTGACTTGCCATTTGATTAGTAGTTTTATCATAAAAAAATAAGACATCACAATATTAAAATCCATGAGCTATGGAGAAGATATGACACATTCTCTAGATCTCGTTCTTGAGACTTAAAGTAAAGAGGATAGGTGAGGCACCCTGTATGCTAACAAAACGCCACAAATTGCAGTGTGGTGGCACAAGGCAGTATCAGCAATGGAGACCTGATGTAGGGAGATTCCACACACCCTGGCACTGTGGGGATGATCTTCATGCAGTATCTCTACAGGTTTCCTTGAGAGGGGGATTAAGATTATGCTGCAACATGGCAGCCCTGGGAATGTCCAGTGGGTCTCCACATTACATGCATCCACTGATCTAAAATTCTCAGGTATGGGAGAGCAGCAGGTCACATCTGCTACTCCTTCCTATGCCTTGTAGTAGCAACCATGGCACTGCTTTCACACAGACAAAATTTGTATTAGCTGCTAAATACTGTGTTTATGGGAGCCCTAGAAATACATAGATAGACCAGATAGAAAAGCCCTTATACATGGGCTTGGCTCCATTCCCCAGGATCTAGCCTTTATTTATTGCCTACTATAGGAACTGAAGCTATTTCAACACCCAACTGGAATGAAAATAACATTATATCCTTCAGCTTTGTGACTGATAGAATAAGTGTACGTTGCAATCAAGTAAAGAATATTCCCAGCACGTGTGTTGATGCAAGTGGATTTGCACAGAAAAATAAGTGGCTGGGAACTCTTCGTATATTTCAAATCTATTTTGAGTCCAACTTTCATTGGAAATATTTTACAATTGCAAAGAGCTGTTACATCAGTTCTGCTAATCTAAATTCACCCCACCCTAATCCTATAAATACACAGGGAGCTCGGGAATTGAAGTTTGCATGTTAACAAGTGTTGCCATAATATTAAAATTATTCTACTGCTTCTGGTCTTGGCTGGAAGGTAAATGTGATTTTTCCCTCCCTATAATCTTCCAGATTCTTCATGAAGTTATAATAAGGAAGGAAGGAGGAGACATCAGGAAAGCAGAAACTCACGGGACTATAGGAATGATTTTAGGAGATAATAGCTTAATTGAAAATCCAGAGTATTTACTTAGAATTCCTAGCCATTATTGTTGCTGCTGTTTCCGGCAGAAGGATGGAACATGGCTGTGTGAATGTAAAGCAGAATGCTTAGTGGAATGTGAAATCCCATGGATACTGACCTGCTGAATCCGAGTTTAAGGGTCAAAATCCATTATCATCATTCTTTCTTCTAGGAAATCCTGTATAAACTGCTTAACAGGATGGAGGGTTTTCTTGACATTAGATGGGTGATATATGTGTGGAGGGAAAGAAAGTAAACATTAACATCTTCCTGCCAAGCTCTCCTCAGCAATAAAAGCAATGGGGGTGAGAAAGGGAGGGAATCCACCCGAGTGAGTCACAATCCTAGCATTGTTTAGTGTCTTCATGCTGGTCCAGTCACTTGTTTGAATTCATTTTTTCCTTATTTAAATCCCTCCCTTCCTTCCTGATGGTGACTTCTCCTTGGTAATATGTCCAAACCACAAATCCAGCTGCACCAGCTCCACTTGTTTTGCTAACTGAAATGGTCTCTGAATTCATCTGGCATTGGGGAGCAGTCCCATCCCACTCTTTTTTCACTAGCTGTTACAAGCGGTGCAAGGTATCCATTGAGTCAGATTGGCAGATGCACATCGCTCAGAGGGCTTGAAGATAGTGATGTAGTGGGTTGGATTTTTAGGGCAGCGCTCAGCATTCCTATTATTACATATGGCAGAGTGGATCCAATGTCTCTGCTAAGTTAGAATGATCCTTGGTTCTACTCCAGCTTGATTCAGTCACTCAGTATAGTAGCCATTGATAGACACCTTTTCTTTGTGGAGTGAGAGAGGATAAATGGCGTACTTTAATGATGCCTGTATCCTATGTAACATTTTTCCAGGACAGTGTCTAGCTGTGGATTTGTTCCACCAAACACTAGATGTCATCTCTTCTTGATGCTGCAGATTATCAATTAAGGAATTAAAATAACCCAACCTCATATAGACCTGTGATTCTGAAACTGCTGTGTGTATGGTGCACTCACATGGTGCACTGGCTGCTTTAAAATGCAATATCAGAACAAGAATCCATTATAACAACACTGATTAACATTATGAAGATGGTACACCAAGTACTTGTGAGTTTGAGATATGTTATGCTACGTCTTGTTTAAGAACTGCTGCAATATATCCTTGGTTCTAAGGTCCATAGCATAGTTTACTATCGCATTATTAACCTTGGTGCTCCAGCACTTTTTCCAAGCCTCAGTTCAGAATAACTGTTGAGGTCTACGCTCCTGATTTATGGATGCAATCATGGACTTAGCTGTCTCAGTAATGTCAATTGCCAGAGCACCTGCAAAAATGTAGGCCTAGCTAACACTGGGCTAGAAATGTAGCCACATAAGGCTAGTGGAAATTATTGATGTAAAGAATAATAATAATCACAAGGTGGGAGGGTGATGATGATGGTCATCTCTGAGGTGCCCTTGTATAGCTTTACAATATGAGACTATACGTTGGGTCATATACAATGGGTGTATTTGCATATTTTCAGCATGAAACAAATAGCATAAAAACCAAATGACAAATTGAAGATAGACAGGTTTATCTGTAATATCTTAACACAGATCACCACAAATTGTAAGAATTCTTTTATTGTAGTGTAAAGGAAACCTTAGGTTTAGGAAGATATAATGCATGTGTCCTTCCAGTACAACTGAGATGGGTAAGGTTTTTTCTCTCTGTCCCAAGACTCTATGTACAGAACTTATTTAGTAGAGAATGAAAAAAATTCTTTAGAAATAAAATTTCTATAGTTTTTTTTTAAAACCGACCTATAGAATTCTAAGAACATACGAAGTTCTGTATTAGATCAGAGAGTGGTCCATGTGGTCCAGTACCCTATTGCTGACAGAGGCTAGTAACATGCTTCAGAGGAGGGTGCACACTTGCTGTACTGCCCCCAGGAAAGTCTCCTTCTCCCTCCCCCAACTAGTTAGAGAGTTGGCTTATTCCCTGAAGCATGAGGATTTATTGCCTTTCCACAACTCCTTATCATTTTAATGTTTACTGTAATAACTCTGGATATTTTTATTATTCATTAGAAATGTTTAATTTTGTTTTGACTTCTGGTAAACTCCTGGCGTGAATCATACCTTGTGGCAGTGAATTCCGTAGGCCTAATTATGCATTGCATGGAAAAAGGTTTCCTAGGCTCAGTTTTGAACGTGACACCTTCTTTAACATGGCTGTCATTCTCCGTTAAGCTCTGCTTTTTTTTTTTTTTGGATCAGGGACCTTCTTAATGGAACTCCTACCCTGAGGATGACATCTGGAGTCCCTGAGGTATGTCTACACTGCAGTTAAACAGTGGCTGGCTCAAATCAGCTGACTTGGGCTAGCAGGGCTGCGGGGCTGTAAAATGGCAGTGTAAATGTTTGGGCTCGGGCTGGAGCCTGAGCTCTGGGACCCCATAAGAGGGGTGGATCCCAGAGCCCAGGCTCCAGCCCGAGCCCAAACATCTACACCACAGCTTTACAGCCCCGCAGCCCAAGCCCCATGAGCCCAAGTCAGCTGACAAGGGCCAGCCGTGGATGTTTAATTGCAATGTAGACATCAGTGGCTGTCTCTAGTGTTTTGTGACTGGCTTTTCTATGTTGCTTGGCACCCTCTGTGACTGTTTTTAATCACTTACATCATCATCACTTCCTTTGAATTTTGTTTTCTTTCCTAAGTTTATGTTGGCTGGTAACATCTGGACTGGTCCCAGTTTTGTTCTAAGTGATATTTCACAGCATCCCAGTTACTGTATTTAGAGATGGGTCCTTTTCGAAAGGAACAAGCGCACACCCTAATTAAAATAAATAACTGTTCTAGTTATTATTCCCTCCGCTTCCTTTTGTTACATAAACTCACTTTTTAAATGTTCTGAGCAGAGTAGGAATGATTTTTTTTAAATAACTTTTTAAATTTATTCTTTATAATGTTCCCTCTATCACTGGATTAGAAATTCCATATACTACATAGCAGAAATGTTTCTGGGGTAAAAGTGGCATTGTTATTAATAACATATGTATCCAAAAGTTTAGATACAGTATTCTAATGAAACACATATGATCATTAAATAGGGTCATTATAACACTTGTGGAATCACTAAGCGGCTTGTACAGGCAAAGTTATTTGATTTGGGAGAATGATTCTCACTGACACCATCATCCTAGAATAGAAACTGGGTGTGTGTGTGTGTGTGTACACATAATATTGTCCTGTGGTTACAGATCTAAAACCTGGAAGAAACTCTGAATATCATTATTTGGTTGAATTCACTTGGGTAATTTGAACATCCTAGCATCATTTTTGTTTTGTTTTGTTTGTTTTAGTCGCTGTGGGCTAAACAAGGTTTCCCAGGGATTGGGAGAACTTTCGTTGTTTTAATTTGGTGGGGGAACATCCGCATTTTTCCATAGATGTTACAGGTTCCAACTAAGATAATGTCAAAAACTCCAAGTTTAAATCCTAGTTTTGAGGTAAAAGTCTGTCTACTGAGATATAGCCCACACTATGAAAATTCTTGGGAATCCCTCATTTAGATGGTAAATATGCCCGGGTTCACCTGAAGAGTTTATGCATGTTCATAAGCCTTTCAAGAAACCTGTTCCGATTTTTTAATGAAAAAGTATGAAACCAGCCAAGTTTTTTGTGTAGTTTGGAGTTTCATTGTAAATATTTTGCACAACTGTATTAGCTACAGGCAAGAAGTTATACTGTCATTCTCTAAAGCTCCTACAGAGAGAAATAGATTAGATGTGTAAGAAAGTGAGCATTATAGTACAGTCATGTAGTTCATATCCAGATTCAAATTTCCTCAAAGTTTACTGTGTTTCAGAGTCTAGAATTTAGTCTGGCCCATTGGGACCAGCCACACAATTTGGATCTAGAGCTGAGATTTTACTGAGGTCAGGCATGGTCAGATCTGGGATTTTATTATTTTGCATCCCAAAGACATTCTAGATGCTTTTGGCTCAGACCCATCTCTGTGCTACAGTAGGCCAGGTTATATTCGTTTAGGTTTCCAAGAGTAACTCGTAGTACTGTACTTGCTTTCCACTGGAGTAATGGAGGAAGCTGTGATTGTTTTTCTACTGAAAAACATTTATTTTAATTCTAACCCTTTCATTCTCTGCCTCTCTTGGCTAGGGAACAACTGCAAAAATATTTGCAAATGTAATGGGCTTTGTGTATATATACAGTATGCACTGTATGTGTATTTTACTGATAATTCTAAAGCCAAAGGCATTGTTTTAAACTATTCTCAGGGAAAGCAAAGATACTGTAGTGACAAACAAACCAGAGAGAGACTAAATATATGAAAATAAACATAAGTCTAAAAGTAATCTGGCCAAGTGTGGACACTTTTTTTTCTTCTTTAGCATCTGTATTAGTCTCTCAAGTTCTATTGTTGCCAGTTTAGTTAGACTAGAGATGTCTCACTGAGGAATATTACTATAGTCCAACATTCACTGTTCAGATAGCTTGTAAGACAGCAAAAGAGTTGTTGAAAGTAGAAACTGATACATACGGGGGTGGGGGGAAGCAAAACACTATGGTCTACAGCATTATGAGACCAAACCCCACATGTGGACACGAGTGTGGTGTGTATATCAGAATTTGAACTAGGATCCAAATTTTGTAACTAACCTTTATTTCAGTAATGGGCCAAATGAAACTTTGGGATCTCAACCTTCCTTGCCCACAAATATCAGGGTGTTTGAAATATGGATCCAAATTGTGTCCCCAACCCATCCCTGCTTCTGACACTTCAAAGGGATAGCAACATTCACTGTTCCGACTGCCATGTCATTCTTTGTCTAAAGTAGGTTCTTCTGCAACTCTTGCTGAAACCAGTGGGAGTCCTGGGTGCAAATCTTCTCATGATTAGACTTTTAGGGCGGGGTGTTCAAATGTACAGCATTGGCCTAACTTTGCTCCTGTTGAAGTCCATAGTAAAACCCCCATTGAATTAATTGGGAATGGAGTTAAACCTATGCTCTCTGTTTTGAAAATCCCACCCTTAGTTATATAGAGACAGGCAAGACCAGACATGGCTTTGGTTTTGTGAAGTCCCGTCACTCATGTTAAGGTTATAGAAAACCAAAACGAATGTGATTAGGGTCTCAGACCCATTTTTCTCAATTTTCAATGGAAGCAAAAACAAGGTTGTGATTTGGGTTTTGCCATTCATTCATTGGTCAAGAATTTGGTTGGCCAAATTGTGATTCTGGCTGGTATTGACCAGGGACTTTGTTTGTCTGAATCCTCAAAGCTCAAAGGGAGGTTAGATAAATGGTTAGGGTTTTAACACATGTCTAGCATCTTCAGGTAATACCATTTGTTTAACCATTATCTTCATCACTTTCTTTTGGTTGAATAGAGTAAACTAATAGCAATGTTGGCTCCCTTTCTGCTGCTCAGCAGCATTGAATATGTGCTCCCATTTTCTTGTGCTGTTCCACTGGTGACTAAGGGAAGATGCAGCGATGTGTAAGGTCATGCCTATAATGTTGCCCTGAATTTGAAGGGTGTATATACCCCAGAATGTAATCAAGCTAATTGTAACCATATTATGTGCACTCAGCCACTGTAAATTAATAAAATAAAACACTACATACTTAAGGGTTAATTTAAAAACAGGCTTTCAGAGGCAAGGCCATAACTACTGGCACTTTTGCTAATCAGAATGGGAGAAGGGGAAAAAAGTAAATAACTAAAAATGAAAAAAAATGTAAATAAACAGCCTTAAGTCTAAATGTCTCTGATATTAAAAGTTTATTAAAAGTTAAAAAAAACTCTGATAATTTCATAGGGGTCATTATAACCTGTAAAGTTATAAAAAGATTAAATCAAAAAGTCTACTTTCAAACAGTCCTCTGGAGCTATCCTGGGAAAGCTATCCTGACATCTTTACTCCCCAGCAGGGAGGCGTTTGGCCAGCGCTGACCCGTCGTTAATTACTCAATATCATCTCAGAATATAGGTAAATATCTGGGATGCTCAAAACCTATTGCTTATGTCGGTGTGTGCTTATATGTAATAAACTGCAGTTTTAAATAAAGCACGCTTACCTGCATAAATCCTATCAAGTGGAATTTCTGTGTTCCTATTAATTTATTCCTGACACCATCTGGAGTAAAATGATTAAGTTGCCCCTGCTGTGGGTTCTGAAAACCCTGGGTAACAATAAGATATTAAACTATTAAAGTTCACTAATTCTCATACCTGATGGTTGATCAAGCTCTCTCTACTGGGCAGAGTTGTCAAAAAAAATAATCAAATTTTGATAGAAGTTGCCTTCAAAATTCAAAAGGTGAAAACTTTTGCAATTTTTTTTTTATTTTTCAATCAGTTCTACTACTCGTTATATCCAAGTCAATGGTCCTCTGACTGGTGGTCCGGTGAAGAGATGGTTGGTCAACATGGTGCTGGTTCTCCTCCATGGTGCCACTGAAGAGGATTTAAAAACCACTAAAAATGAACTACTAGTATTACTTTTCCATAGAAACAATTGCTGTAGTGCTGTAGAATGTTATGTGTTCGTGAGTGGTAGGGCATGATATAATCCACAAGATTATTGTTAAAGTGTGGGCCATCCTGAAAAACTTTGAGAACTTCTAATCTAAGTCAGTCAGCACTATGAAAGGACATACACCAGGAAAGAAATATTTTCCTTGCATTAATGTCAAATTTTAAAAAGACCCTCAGTGGCTGAAAAGCAGATTGTTTACATGCGCGATTGAGATTTTCAAACATTCGCAAGGTCTCAGGGTGTTCGCATCCTCATTTTGGCTCAGGCCTATATTTAGTTAAAGTAATTTAATTCTCTTTACTCTGTATAACAATGTCTCTCTTGTTACAACACAGGCCCTTATTTTGCATTCAGTGATACTGGGGTCAATCCAGAGTAATTCAGTTAACTTCAGTAGATTTACATCAGTGTAACACCAAGCAGAATTTGTCGTGGAGTCTCCCTTTTAAACCCAAATTTACTGCCATCACACACAGGGCCAGTGTTTGTTTCATTTTAATTGTGATAAATTATTTACACCAGAAATGCTGATTCCCTCAAATTGAGACTGTCTGAAATGTTATTCATGCCCAGGTATTAATCTCTAATTATTTTAAGTCTCCTGCATTACTACTTCTAGTCTTGCTCTCACTTTAGGTCATTATCCTACTCCGCTTCCCACATGTGGGCCTTTGGCAACCTGAGACGTATGACTTGTGTTTTGATTTTCCTAGCCAGTTCACTGACTGCAGTGAGTGAAGTTGGCATTTTGCCTTCTGGTTGTTTATTTTGTTACTGCTACAGAAAGTTATTCATAAGATGTATTTCTAAATTTGCCAGGGCATTTTGGCTTGTCTATCCCTGCCCACTTTTCTTGTCTTAAAGTTAACTATTCCCATTACATTTCTGATGTTTTACGGGACAAGGTGTGGGAGTCTAGCAGAAGCTGTTAGTTTTCTAAACTTAAAGAGCTAAATTTTCTAAAATCTGCAAGGCTAAACTGCATGTGCAAAACACGGGGCAGCTCAGTGGCAACATAACAATGGGAAATTCTTTGGACAATTTCTCATTTTGAGCATGTTAACGGCCTGTTTTGCACACACAATATAGGCATACCCCACCAGGTTATAAAAAAAACAATTTTTTGGCCTTGATTTTCAGTGCTTGGGCCTGCCCTCTTGCTACGTTTGATGACTAGGAAAAGGAACATAAGAGAAATGAGCCACCCGTTTTGTTTCCTTACTCCTTGCTGAGGAGAAGAGGGACACAGCAAAGGAAATGAGCTTCTACTGTGTTTCCATACCTCTTCCTAAGAGGAAAGACATGGCTTGACTTGAGTGCCCTTTCCCAGGGGTATCATTCTTACCGATAGTCCCTTTTTTGCTGGCACTATCTTGAGGCTTGGGGTCCTGGTTAGCTATTGCCTTGTTCTGAAGACTTGGAACAGGACAGAAGTTTCCTTTACAGTCCTGCCTTGCATAGCAAGGGCCACTGCCATTCTCAAGTGTGTTCTATAGGCTGCAGAAGCTGCCTGTCTTTCTAGTCCTCACTGGCTTCTGCTACCTTCTTGCCACGTGCCTCACTGCTACAATCATGTGGGATCCATAGCAGGAGAGAATGCTCTCGTAGCTGTCCTGGGTGGCTGGACAGGTGAGAAAGGAGCAGAGACACAGGAAGCAGTAAAGAGTAGGGGATGAACACTTTAATGGGGAAAGAGAGGAAGTGTACATGGAAGAAGAGCGGGAAATCTGCGGGAGAGGGAGAAAGGAAAGTGAAGGTATGGGAAGGGTGAGCGAGGGAGGAAAGAGGAGAGGGCATGATACCAGGGAAGTCAGGGCTTCATTGTGGGGAAAGAGAGGGCTGAAGTGTTGCCCATATGTGGTGCAAGGGGGAGGCCTAACATCTACCCCTCCAGGGGTAGGGAAGGAGGTAGCCTGTGCTCAAACTTCCCTGAAATACCAGAGGACGTAGGAGCTTGCCAGACATCTCCATAGGCAACGCGGGCAAGCGGTAGGGAAGGCGGGGGGAGGTGTATGCAAATAAAGGAGAATGAGAACAATCTAAAAACTACATCCGTTTTCAGACCCCAATGCTGGATATTCATATAAAAATATAATTAATATTCCCATCACTGACTGGAGCCTAGTGGCCCAGACCCCCAGTAATTTGTTTCTGGAAAAAAACAGTTCAAATGCTGGCAACTCTGGCGGAAGGGACACTTCCGTAGGCTCTGTGTCATACCCTCTCTGCGAATCTTAGGCCTGGTCTACACTAGGCTTTTATGTCGAATTTAGCGCCGTTATATCGAATTAACCCTGCACCCGTCCACACCACGAAGCCATTTAGTTCGACATAGAGCCCTCCTTAAATCGATTTCTGTAATCCTCCACAACGAGAGGAGTAGCGCTAAATTCGAAATGGCCATATCGAATTAGGCTAGGTGTGGATGGAAATCGACGGTAATAGCTCCGGGAGCTATCCCACAGTGCACCACTCTGTTGACGCTCTGGACAGCAGTCCGAGCTCGGATGCTCTGACCAGCCACACCCCGGGAAAATTTGAATTCCTTTTCCTGTCTGGGCAGTTTGAAGCGCAGTTTCTGTTTGGACACCGTGGCGAGCTCAGCAGCAGTGGCAGCAGTGGCAACGATGCAGAGCTCTCCAGCAGAGATGGCCGTGCAATCCAATAGAAAGAGGGCCCCAGCATGGACGGATCGGGAAGTCTTGGATCTCATCGCTGTGTGGGGAGATGAGTCCGTGCTTTCCGAGCTGCGCTCCAAAAGACGGAATGCAAAGATCTATGAGAAGATCTCTAAAGCCATGGCAGAGAGAGGCTACAGCCGGGATGCAACGCAGTGCCGCGTGAAAATCAAGGAGCTGAGACAAGGCTACCAGAAGACCAAAGAGGCAAACGGACGCTCCGGATCCCAGCCTCACACATCCCGTTTCTACGAGGCACTGCATTCCATCCTAGGTGCGGCCGCCACCACTACCCCACCCCTGACCGTGGACTCTGAGGATGGGATATTGTCCGCGGCCGGTTCCTCAGCGGACGGGGAAGAGGAGGAAGGAGATGAGGAGGACGAGGCAGTAGACAGCGCTTACAACGCTGATTTGCCCGACAGCCAGGAGCTCTTCATCACCCTGACAGAGATCCCCTACCAACCCTCCCCAGCCGTTACCCCAGACACAGATTCAGGGGAAGGATCAAGCAGTAAGTGTTTTAAATATCCAAACATTTATTTACAACATAACTGGCATATTTAAAATATTAACAGTAGCTAAAGTGCTTTAAAACATGTAAACATTTATTTGCAACAAAACAGGAAGATTGAAAATATTAACAGTGGGTAAAGTGCTTAAAAACATGTAAACAGGAAAGTCAAACAAAAGGGGAATCAGTGCAAAGTGTATCATGATTACTCCGTCTTTGGGCGCCTCAATATATAGTCCGAACCATTTTAAAAAAATCTCACAATGTCCGCTTCATGATTATAGTGCCCAAAACCCTGCAGTCATTTGTCCCTCCAAGGGCACCTAAGCCAAGAACTGGTCAATGTAACCGGGGATCGAGGCGACATCCTCCGGGGAGAACTCCTCATACACCTC
This sequence comes from Terrapene triunguis, assembly GCF_002925995.2. Lineage (NCBI taxonomy): Eukaryota > Metazoa > Chordata > Testudines > Emydidae > Terrapene > Terrapene triunguis. The sequence goes on from NW_020664464.1 coordinate 5,061,581, forward strand.
CTGCAGGTGTTTTTCAAGCCTCATCAGCAGGTTCCTGGGCAGGGACAGCTTATTAGGCCCCCCGTGGTAGGACACGTTTCCCTGCCACAACGCCAGCAGGTACTCCGGGATCATGGCCTTGCACAGCAGTGCAGCAAATGGCCCCGGTTTCTGCAGGCTGTCCCGGAGCATCTTCTCCTTCTGGCTCTCGGAGACCTTCAGGAGGGTGATGTCAGGCATGACTCCCTGCTGTGAATTAGGTAGGGGAAAGTTAGTATTGGGACTGCTTGCCCGTCCCTTTACAGAACTGCAACCGCCGGTTTACAGCCACGCGGTTTACAGCCGCGAGGGGCTGGGACAGGGCCAGAGTTCATGCTTGCAGGATTGCTGCCAGCAGAGACTCGCATTGCTTTCTATGTGAAAGGAGGCCAGTGCCACTCTTAAAGTTTTAAGCGGCCACAAGTCTACGGCTTACCATGTTTGCCATCTAGACAAAGTCCGGTGTCCTGCCCTGCTCCTCAGCTCGCCACAGCAAGACCGCAGGCACTGTAGGCGAGGGCCGAAAATTCGACCTTGTCCTCAGTGCGCGTGTGATAGGTGCTCTGCATGGTCTTGTTCACAGAGAAAGACTATGTTCTCTGTTCACAGATACATTGCTCTGTCTCAGGAATTCACTCCCTTTTTCCAATTCCCACAGCCACATCTGCCCAGAGGCTAGCGCACATTAGGAGGAGGAAGAAGAGGACACGGGAAGACATGTTTGCTGAACTAATGGAATGCTCCCGAGCACAGGCAGCCCAGCAGACACAGTGGAGGGAGAACTTGTCCCAAATGCACCGGGCAAACATTGAACGGGAGGAGAGGTGGCGACAGGAGGACAGGCAGGCTACTCAAACGCTGCTTGGACTAATGAGGGAGCAAACGGACACGCTCCGCCGCCTTGTGGATGTTCTGCAGGACCGGAGGCAGGAGGAGAGAGCCCCGCTGCAGTCTCTCTGTAACTGCCCTGCCCCGCCACCAAGTCCCATACCCCCCTCACCCAAAGTCCAAACACGGAGGGGTGGAAGGGGCCGGGAAAAATTTCACTCCACCCCTGCGGACTGCTCTACCACTAGAAGGCTCTCATTCCCCAAAATTTGAAAAGTCCTTTCCTACCCGCCTCACACAAGACCCCGTCCAAGTTTCACCCCCCCGTTCCATGTGCGGTTGTTAATAAAGAATACGTTTCTGTTCATTTCTGTTTCCATCCTCTTCTTTTGGAGGGGAGTCTGTCTGGAGGGGGGGGAAGGGCCTTGGTCATTGGACAGGACAGTCACCTTTAGCAGGGGGCAGGTGCAGCAGCAGGGCACATATACAGTGCAGTGACTAGTTATCCTGGTCAGTCTGGGAGGTGGTTTTCATGTTCTGTGTGGTGGGGGCGGTGGTGTTGCTCTGTGACTTGGTGGCGGGGGAGGGCAGTTACAGATCTTATGCAGCGGTCCTTACCCTGGATCACAGAGCCGCGCAGCAGGGGATCTGTAACCCTCCTCCCCCTGCAAGACAGTCACATAGCCGACACATACACGCAGTCCCGGCCAGGAGGGCTGGCAGGCTCCGTTGAAACAACCAGTCCACCATCGCGGAGCCTGTCATTCCTGGAGTTTAGAAGCATCATTTGCATCACAACCCTAAACCCGCTCCCCGCCACAGTCTGCGTCCCAGGTTTAAAACATTCCCGTGAAAACAGTAATAAAGACAACGGTGTCCATGAACAAAACAGAACAGATTTTATTTTTTGGGAAGGGGGTGAAGGGGGTATGTAATTGGAGAGGATAGTCGACGGCAACTGGGTAAAGAAACGGGGGCAAGTTCAGCTTCTGTGTCCACAAACTTAAAAGTCAATGGGTACCCTGCTCAGCCTTGAAACTGGCTTTCAAAGCCTCCCGGATGCACAGCGCGTCCCGCTGGGCTCTTCTAATCGCCCGGCTGTCTGGCTGGGCGTAATCAGCAGCCAGGCTATTTGCCTCAACCTCCCACCCCGCCATAAAGGTCTCCCCCTTGCTCTCACACAGATTGTGGAGCACACAGCAAGCTGCAATAACGATGGGGATATTGGTTTCGCTGAGATCACAGCGAGTGAGTAAGCTTCTCCATCTCCCCTTGAGACGGCCAAAAGCACACTCCACTACCATTCTGCACTTGCTCAGCCGGTAGTTGAACAGTTCTTTTTCTGTGTCCAGGGCGCCAGTATAGGGCTTCATGAGCCAGGGCATTAGCGGGTAGGCTGGGTCCCCGAGGATCACTGTAGGCATCTCCACATCCCCAACAGTTATCTTGTGGTCCGGGAAGTAAATACCTTCCTGCAGCCGTCTAAACAGACCAGAGTTCCTGAACACGCGAGCGTCATGAACCTTGCCCGGCCATCCGACGTAGATGTTTGTAAACCGTCCCCGATGGTCCACCAGTGCTTGCAGCACCATTGAAAAGTACCCCTTTCTATTGATGTACTGGCTGGCCTGGTGGCCCGGTCCCAGGATAGGGATGTGAGTCCCATCTATAGCCCCACCGCAGTTTGGGAATCCCATCGCAGCGAAGCCATCTATGATGGCCTGCGCGTTTCCCAGGGTCACTACCTTTGACAGCAGTACCTTGACGATTGCCTTGGCTACTTGCATGACAACAACCCCCACGGTAGATTTGCCCACGCCAAAGTGGTTCGCGACTGACCGGTAGCTGTCCGGCGTTGCAAGCTTCCAGAGGGCTATGGCCACTCGCTTCTGGACAGTCAGGGCTGCTCGCATGCGGGTGTCCTTGCGCTTCAGGGCAGGGGACAGCAACTCACAAAGTTCCAGGAAAGTCCCCTTCCGCATGCGAAAGTTTCGCAGCCACTGGGATTCATCCCAGACCTGAAGCACTATGCGGTCCCACCAGTCCGTGCTTGTTTCCCGGGCCCAGAATCGCCGTTCAACAAAATCCACATGCCCCATTGCAAACGTGATGTCCTCGGCGCTGGGTGTCGTGGTTTCTGACAGCTCTGTGCTACTCTCCGACTTCAGGCCCTCACTCCGCTGCCGTAGCCTCCTCGCCTGATTTCTCTGCATCTGCCTCTGGGAAAGGTGTATGATAAGGTGCGAGGCGTTGAGAACGGCCACAACTGCAGCGATGGTCGCAGCGGGATCCATGATCGCAGTGCTGTGGCGTCCGCGCTGTCACTGATCAAAAAGTGCGCGAACTGATTTCCCGCCGGCGCTTTCAGGGAGGGAGGCAGGGCGGTAGTGACTGACGGATGACGACAGTTACCCAAAAGCACCCTCGCCACAATTTTTTACCCAGAAGCCATTGGGGGCTCGACCCAGAATTCCACTGGGCAGCGGGGACTGCGGGAACTGTGGGATAGCTGCCCACAGTGCACTGCTTCCAATGTCGACGCTTTCCCTGGTAGTGTGGACTGACAAAGTCGAATTACTGTCCTTAGTGTAGACACACACGTTCGACTTTCTAATATCGATTGCACATATTCGATTTAACTAAAATCGAACTACTCTCGTAGTGTAGACATACCCTTAGTGTCACCCTTGCTAGATACAAGGGAAAGGGGCCAGCTGTGGCACTGGAAGAAGGGCTGTTGTACTGCAGGAGCCATTGAAAGGTTTCTAAATCCAGCTGAGTGCAAGGAGCACCATCTCCATCTCCATTGTGAACGTTAGGGGACTTTGAACCAAGCCCCCATGCAGACAGCAATCTGTAGAGATAAAGAAAAAGTGAGGTTTCTTTTTTGTGGGAAAGTGTTCTAAGAAAATATGGTAAGAAAGCTTTGGAATTGTTTACTTTAAATAGGGGTAAATATTTTAATACACTTAAAGTTGTTTGTGTTCTTTTAAAAGTCCTGCTTGTTCAAGTCCAAGCAGCCTGGGTTTTTCTTCCGTACTTGCATATTAATACATCCTGCAAGTTGATTTGCATATCAAGCCACACCCCCAACAAGCCCCTCCTATGTAAAATCCACTACAGCTTGTGCCTGATGGTAGCCCCAGTTGTACAGATGCACAGTTTGTGGATCATCATTGCTCTCAGACGTGCCTTCTCAGTCAGAGAACAAAAGGGTATCATTAGAAATACTAGAATGTTCACCAAGCTTCAGAAGAAACATCTGTTGGGCTGCAGCTACCCATAATAAATCCTATTTTGATGGAAGCAAGGGTCTGATCCTGCACCACGGGTTAATAATGCTTTTACCATTCATGGGAGCAGGATTAGACCACAGCTCTGCATTTAGCTCTTCCTCGTGATAAGGTGTTTTTGCAGCCCATTTGGTTCTTTTAGACACTTTTCTGAAAAAGTACAGTGATTTGGAGGTCTCCAAGACTTCAGAGGAATGTACAACCTCTTTCAACATCCATCAACAGAGGGCAGCCCTTCTACTGCATGTATTGGCTCAGATAGTCAGGTAAGGCCAAGGAGCGCACAGTGCAGTTCAAGAGGGGACGTGTAACAGTAGCCTTTGCACTTTCCTGATATGGGGCTAGACTCCCAGTGTAATATTTATGCTGGTACCAAGTATCAGAGGGGTAGCCATGTTAATCTGTATCCAAAAAACAATGAGGAGTCCGGTGGCACCTCAAAGACTAACCGATTTATTTGGGTATAAGCGTTCATGGGTAAAAAACCCACTTCTTCAGATGCCGGAAGTCATTGGGACATAAGGATTTCCCAGCCACACCTCTTTGTCAGCAGGGGCTAAGGGAATGCTACCTAGGTTCTGTGCCACCACAGGTTTTCCCCTGGTCTAGGGTGATGCTCCCAATTCCACCATGCCAGCTTTCAAGCTGTTTTGGGTTGGGGTGTACTGCAAAGCAGCCACAGTCCAGCACAGCATCTAGACAGGGTGAAAAACAGATGAGGAAATGACATAAATGTTAATGTCGTGCAAAAAGTTTCTCTCAAACTAAATTAAATACTCATGGTGCCCTATTTTAAATGCTGAGATAGTCCAAGACATAACTTTGAGTTTAAAGTACAGAGGTTACTAGCATCGTCATTTTCAGGTTTGAGGTTCCCTAAGCCCACACCATTTTGAATAAAATGTTAATGACTGCAGAGGTCTCTCTCATTTTTAAGATTATCTGGTACCTTGTCCTGTACAGCCCAGTAATCTTAGCAGCCTTGCCAAGGTGCCATGAAAAAGCACCAGCCCAGACAAAATCTAACTGCCTGCTCTTGATCACGATGAGTGGTGATAATGAAGAAAGGTGCTGTAGTCATACACAAGAAAAATTACGTACTCCAGGCAAGTGGATAAGTAGGATTTTGCAAGACCAACTCCTAGTTTTCATGAGTCATAGTGGCTGTAGTTCCATGCAGATCTGTTTTTTACTAATATATCAGAATGAGCTCTAGTGTGGACACAGTTCTACCAATAGAAAGATATACCTATATTGCTTATTTTGCTCCTGAACCAGAATAAGCTAAACCTGTATAAGTACTTTTATACTAGTACACTATGCTCAGACCTGGCAAGTTGTACTGCTTTAAATATACTGTTATATAAATTAAACGTTTATATATATAAATATACGGTTATATTTAAAGCAGGACAGATTTGTATGTGTAGGCAAGCCCTACTAGGAGAATTAGGTCCTTAATTTTTATATCGAAAGGGTCAAACTTTTATCTGAATTAATTTTCTTGCACCATGAAAGCATTGCACCAGCAGAGCTATAGTTATGGTTCACACAGCATTTTCCTACATATTAATTACTTTCAAACTTATTACCTTTGGGCTGAAATTTCTCATGCTCATTCTCATCCCAGAAGACTGACTGGGCATTTTTTCTCCATTCCTTAGCACCTTGTGCAGTCATTTACCCGGTGTAAAGCTACCCTTCTGATCTGGTAGCATTTTGTACTCACTTAAGTGTAAATGGCTACACATAGTGCAAGGCAGCAGAGAATTAAGTCTTGTGAGTTTTCTGGTTTGTTTGAGTAGGTTGAAGAAAACCTATTCAGGTGACTTTAGAGTTAACTCAGAATGGAAAAAGTTTTTCGATCATTTAATAAAAAAAAAAAAACCCTCAAAATCATGCAGATACTGTCCTGGCACTTGGATAATTCAGAAATGGTTTGGGTTTAAAACTTTTGACTTGGCAGGCATGTAGTCGTCAAGGAATGCATGCTTTGCTCAATCTGGAAAAAAATTAAGAAATTAAAAATGAAGGGAATTCTGTTCTGGTATAGATGAAGAACAGTGTAAGGGCCGAGTTCTCCATTCTGTTTTTCACTGAGAACCTCTGCTGAATATTCTGAATAGAGCTGGATGAGATTTTTCAACCCAAACCTTTTTTTGGCAAAAATGAAGATTTGACGTTATTGAAACATTTCGCAAATTTGTATCTGTTTCACTCAATTGTTTTGGTCAGGAAATACCTTTTAAAAATTCCCCAAAAATCAAAATGTTTTGTTTCAACATTTTCTTAAATAAAACATAATAACTTTGTTGGTTTGAAATTATTTTTTGTTTCAAAATGTCCTTTAGAAGGCCCTGCTGATGTGGTTCTGCTGTGTGGGAGGGAAAAAAAAGATTTAGCGAAGTCCACATAAGGGGTGCGGAATCTCTAAGCTCCATAGGGCCCAGCTGCTCAGTGGCTTTGCAGCACAGATTTGGGAGTGAAGTGGGGCTGGGAGATCTGCTTTTATACAGTTATCCTCTTGCCCTCCCAGGTCAGATGTGAGGCAAGCACTGAGGAGGTTGTACGGCTCCACTGCTGCTCTGTGGCTTAGTGAAAGGATTCCTTTTCTCCTAGCCCATGAGGAATACCCCCTCATGCAGTCTGGCTGCCAGTGCTGTGTGTCAGTGTTAGGATTTGGGCCGAAGTGGATGCGAAGTATAGTTATGCAGCCAGATACACACTGCTGCAAGGTCACTTATGCGTTCTTGGGAGGTGTGAAAAATTACTGATGAAATTCAGGTATAGGCTTCCAGCTCAGTTTCTGATGCTGCATTTCTTTACTCTGATTACATAGTTGATGCACTTCTTCAGGAAACCCGCTCCACATCAGGAGAGAGTATTTTAGGGAAGGAATGGAGAAAAGAAACTAATGCTAGGAGTATCTATACAAATGTGCAATTGCATTCAAGAAACAGAGTTATGCCTCCATTTCCCCATCTGTACAATAGGCATAATGATCCTTACTCTCTTTTGTAAAAAGTGCTTTGAGATCTATGGATGAAAAGTTGCAATATACAGTAAACACTAAATATTGTGATATTAAGTTATTAATATGTGGGGGTATTTTTCTTTTTGGACACAGGAGCTGTGAAGGGCGAAACATTAGATACAGAACATGCAGCAATGTGGTAAGTGAACCTTACTTATGATTGTAATACTAATAACATTTATTTGTAATTAATATAATTATGTAAAATAAGTAAATAATAAAAATTGGATGGTAGTACTAATAATGTAATTATTTAAATAATGCTGGTGCCATGGGAATACTGTTATGTACCTCACCATTTCTAGAGCTAATTTGGAGGGTATGGAGCAGGTGTGGTAGAACCATGATACTAGCATCATTCCAGCCATGATTATTTACTTCCTTTATAAACTGGACTGAGCCATGAAGCATGGAGAAGTGGATTCACTGTTCTGTATAGTTAGTTTGGTGGCAGAAATGGCCTGGTCTTCTTCTAGTCCTTACTTTGGTAAAACTCTTACTGACTTCAATAGGAGATTTGTCTGGCTGCAGGACTGAGCCCTAAAGGACTGACTTCCACAGAGAATGGGAGGAAGTTGGTGACTGAAGAGAAATATGTGTGTGTGTGTGTCTCTCTCTCTCTCTCTCTCATTCTTCTGTTCCTCCCCAGGGTTGAAATCCCTTTGAACATTTTATTAGGGTGTTTTGCGATGGTCCCTTGCATTCACCTATAATATTTTGCCATTGTCTGCCATTCTAAAGGTTTTCAGTTCTAACTGGTAGTGAAATGCAGTTTTCAATACAAGAAAATAAGCATCTCCAACTTCTCTCAGCAGAACAATAAGCTATTTACACTGGTGAAAACAGAAGCAAAGACTATAATGTGGAAAGTCTTGTATTATGCTAAAAATTGTAAAAATTCCAAAATTACCTGGGTCAGCATGTCTTTCATTGGTAAAAATGGAAATTAAAGCCAGTCATGCATCCGGTAAAATTTTCACACCTCACAGGGTCAGATGCAGAGGCCTCTCAATGGGAGCTATGTCTGAGAAACAGCAGGGTAAAAAACTGAGTAAATTCCTCTGGATTTGGCTCATGTTTTTCACAGAACACAATTCACAAAGAATTGGTCATTTCTGCACAGCTCTAGCATCCCCATGCAGAGAGAATTATTGTCCCTTTTTCTTTCACTTCTGCTTCAGTCAAAAATTGTGCGACTCCGGGGGTTTTCCTTGGGTCACTGAAATCTTGCTTCAGTCTAGACGTGTGCTGCACTAACTGACAACAACTTGAGTAGTCAGTAAATAAGCCTGCCTGCTGCTTCATGGGCCGTTTTCCAACTGTGAGGCACTTACACTACACCAGGACACTGAAGAGAGCAGGAAGGTTAATTTGTGTCAGTCAAGCCACATAGCTGTAGCTCCATGGAATATGACATGGAACAAAAGGAAGAGACACTGTCGAGGCTGATAGGCCTAAAATTAGACCCACTGGCTTTAGTTTGGTTTTCAAGTGCATGCACATCATGTCAGCCCTCCTGCCTGCCTGTCTGGCTCCTGGAAGCATTGAGGGAAGTGAAATGTACTAGGATCCTGCTCTGCGTGGGTTTGCTGTTGCTTGATCACCCTTCTGAGAAGCTGTGATTTCATGTAGATTATAACCCTGGTTTTGGAGTTGCTGAGCTGATTTTCCAAGACACGGGATTTTTTTTTTTGTAAATGTTATTTTTAGGTTAGGTTCAGTTTTGGGCCTGTGGACCTGGATGGTTTCTCTTCAGAATAAAAGCTCCTGTAGTTTTGCCTAGAAGAAGTATCTTTACTTACCTAATACTTAATAATATTGGCTCCAAACTTCTGATCACGTTAGTAATGTAAAATTCTCTTGATTATCCAACACCAATTAACGAAAAGTTAAACTCCTGGTGTGAAATCCAGGCCCAACTGAAGTCAGTGAGAGTTTTCCTTTTGATTTCAGTAGGGCCTGGATTGACTCTAACATGAACTTATTCTGAAGAAGGTGCAATGCTGAATTTTCCTCCATTGTTCACTTATTGTCAATAAATAGATAGGTTTTAGAAATAAACCTAATTAGACCTTCTAGATTCAGACCTTAGTGTACTCAGACCTCCACTGTGCTTGCTTTTGGCCATCTGGATGGTCCTAACATCTGACTGGAATGCTCAGCATACTTGATTAACAAGAAACAGTTTCCAGGTAGTCACGTATTTAAAGAAAAAGCCCGATGACCTCATGCAATTACATGTCTGAAGAGTGGATACAATTAAGTGTTTTCTATTTACCTTTTCACCATTTTGAATCATTTTAACAAGTTGGGATGTATTCCCTATGTAGCTCTGGTAGTAGGATATCCCTAATGTCTTTCAGAATAGTAAAAGAGTCATATGTTTCTTTTGAACTATACCCTCTGTATTTGCATGCTCAATTATCATGAGGATACATGCAAATCCAATAACTGGTCCTGCAAATGGCTAGTTACTCATATAACTTACTTATGTATCCAGGTACAGGAATGTGGACACACAGTTGCATGTGCATTTTTGCTCAAAAATGTCAAGTATCCAGCTTTGAAACTTTGCTCCATAAAAACCTGGAAAACAGAGAAGGCACCATCCTGGATGAACATTCTGCCTCTAGCAAGGGCTTTCAAAATCCATAATGAATCTAGCCACTTCTTCATTATTTAACACATGGAAAAAATCCTTTCTGATTCTTGCAGGGATCAACTTATGCACGAGCTTTGATTACCACTATGTTAGCATGGATAACTTCTGCACTAGTGGTATAACGGGACATAAAATTAGCCAGTCTTTTTATTTGCTGCAGAGTGTAGTTATCTCTCAGAGCTCACGTGCCTTTGTTTATATGACTGTCCTCTCCCGGAGAAAGGCAGTTATAAATGCTAAAAGCAAACTCTTTATTTGGGGGGAGATGAAATTAGAGAACTGGAAGTGTACTTCTTGGAGTTTGGCAATGAACACGTTTTCACAGACATTATCATTTGTGGGATTTTTGCCACAGCTGTTTTTAATTCATCCTGAAATTAGATTACAGGGGAAAAATGTAGAACGGGAAAAGGGAGAGGAAAGGAAAGAGGAGAGAGAGGTGCATCTGTTTCTTCAGTGACCTGTATTATTCTTCTGAGAGCCCCAACCACAGCTGGGGGCTGTGAGAGAGGTTGACACTGTTGTCTAGAAAGCTTTTGAGCAGTACTGTAAAGGAACACATCTGATTTGGCTTGCTTACCAGTTACTGCCTTATGTCTATCAGAAACTGGAAATATTATGAATATGAAGCCACATGTGTAAATATTGAAAGTAAGAATGAAAGAATCTGATGATGATTTGGGTTCTTAATTATTTTAGGAAACATTTTTCTATAAATACTAATATTAATTCCAAATATGGTTCCAACCATTGTAGAAATTCTGGTGGGGGTTGGGAACCCAGTTGGGTTTTTTTAGAAAATTATTCTGAATGCAATAAAAACATGTTTTGTTTGATAACTACACATCTTATGGTATGAAAAATAAACAAACATTTTAAAAAGTGACACTCTGGGTGCAATTTCTGGAGTTGGATTCTTCTGCAATGCTGCATTGTGGGCAGATTATAGATGGATTTTCTTTTTCAGCTGATGAGTTGTGCCTTTTCTTTCCTTCAGTCTGTTTCTCAGCTACCAGATTCTCTCCTATTTATCATGTTCAGGTCATCATTCAACCTCCTGTTCTCCCTTTCTGTCCGCCTCTCCCTCACCAACCTCTCACCCCACTGTCCACTGCTTTCTCTGTCTGATCCAAACATCCACTGTCCCCAAAATTCAAACATTTTTGCACAGTTGAAAATGTTCAGGTTTGTCACGAATACTTTTCCTTTTGACATACTGCTTCTTGGCTCTAGACAGAAACAGTGATAAGCACTTGAGCAGGTTTGACATTCCATCCTGTTGGATTGGTACTTCCCACGAGCACGCCAGTATGTTACAACACACTGAAGAATCGTTCCCAGATATTGAACACCACAAATAAGGCTCTTGTGGTGTTTTCCTCAAATGAAAACAAGAACGTGCCAGAAATCTCACAAGAATTCCTATATTTGTAATACCTTTTAGATCAATTATACAGACCCAAGATTGAACCTATGGATGTTAATTCAAACCAAACTTTGTGAGCGTTGCCCATAACCACTTCCCCCTAAAGCCTACCTTCTCTACTTGGCTACATCACAACACGTACATTTTTAACAGTGAGAGTAATTAACCATTGGAACATGTTGTGGAGTCACCATCACTAACAATTTTTAAATCAAGATTGGATTTTTTTAAAGGAATTATTTTGGGGAAGTTCTATGGCCAGTGTTATGCAGGACATCACACAAGATAATCACTGTGGTCCCTTCTGGCCTTGGAATCTGAGTCTATTTATTTGACTACACCACCTTCTGACTCCCATACAAACTTCCTCCATTCCTGCTTCTTACCACTATGTGCTCCTTTTGTGTAAACAAGCATCAACACCACTGTCCAGTTTTTAAAAGGGGCAATGTTGTTACATAGTTACACTTCAAAATATCAAACCTGTAAGGGATGTGAAATGTTCTCGGACGGGTTGTACTGGCTTGTACCTGTGGGCAGCACTGTCCTTGCTGGAGGGAATGTTAGATCTGTTCAGGTGTTTAGCACTGTTTAGTTTTTCTACCTTCCTGTGGCTGGCATATCAATAAAATCTTTTGTAACAAAACCACCTAGGTTGGGGCTTTATTACAAATGTAGGCATTTTCCTTCACTTGGATGATTCTATAAGCCACTTGCCTAGGCTGCCAACATGTGCAAATTTGCTCATGTGAAGAAGGCAACCATAAGCTAACTCGAATCTCTTTATTAACACCAACTTTACTTAAACTTCCTGAGTAGGAACTGAATTATGTTTTAAATGACGGTTCTCCTGCACTCAGACCACTTATTATGGCTACATCCCTTATTGTGGAAGGTGTTTGGTTTGCGTTTTTCCTCTGGACATGTACATTTTCAGAAGTTATTTTCATAGTAACTGCCTAAGACTTAGTTCTTTATGTTAGTGAACAAGTGCCATTAACTATGTTATTGTAAGGATAGATGCTTTAAGGTCTGAATTCGTGCCTCCCTGTCATCTAGCAAAATAACTGTGATCGTGCACAACCGTTGTTTTTTTAAGGTAGGCTTTGTCCTACATAAATATATCAAGAAAATTGGCAGGGCAGACTAGGGGGACCACTGCAGGTGTTCTTCTCTGTCCCCTCTACACAAGTGGCATTTTAGGATTCTGATCAGACTAGAATTGATCTGGATAATTTAATAGGATTCGTTTTCAGTTTTTCTGTTCAGTCTTTCATTTCAAGCCCTTGTATTTCCATTTTCTGTGTACGCACCTTTGTAGTATATTATTCTATCATACACCCTTCAGACCACAAAGTGTCCAGAGTGGCATATTGAAGATCACTCTGCAGCTGGAGAGAATATTGTTTCTCAACACAGCTGTGCTACTCAGCAAGAGCCCAAAGCAAATTCAGGTTGCAATCCACTGTTCTTCACCTAACATGAAATAACAAATGAGAGAGTCTACTATAGGTGATTTGATCTGTATCAAATCAGTGATTCTTTACTGAAATAGAGTAATTAAATGTGCAGTAAAGTATGAGAAAAGTGCCACCAAATTCCCACCATCCCAACCCCTGAAACAAACACACACCCCGGAGCAGTTCAGTTTGACAGCATGCTACCTACGTTTATACCATAACTACAGTTGTGAGTATTTTCGTAATAGGTAGAGGCAAACTCTTCTTAAAGGGTTAGGAATTAAAGGTTGTGTCAGAGAATTGGATATGTAATTTTCTCAAGATCTTCATTAATTTATTTTTTTGAATTTTTATTGATGACTTTTTGGGTTTGACCTCAAATAGTCAGCCACAAGCTCCTCATTGGGTATAAGAAGTTGAATGTTGTGCTGTGCTACGTATCATTGGAAAGAAAACTCTCCTTAGACTTTGAAAAGCAGTCTTCATATATGAACTCAGGGTCATGATAATTTGGGAATTCTTAATCAACTTGTTCCTCAGATGCTTCCGCTAGCAGAAAGACAAAGCCTCCCAATGTATGTGCTGTTGAGTTAGTGATGACTTGTGTGTGGTATCAGTAGTGCTGTTTACAGAGTTACTGTACATCTGTAAAGTACACACTCATGTCCTGATCTCACTTGATAACAGAAGTGATTCATGTTTGTTTGGAAAGCTGTTGAATTACCACTGTGTACAAATAAGCAGCACTGGGAATGAAACAAAGAGAAGTCTACAAACAAAGTACTGCCCCCTTGAAATTTTTTTTATCCTTATTTAGAAACACCTTTGATAACCTGTTCTTGTCCCTCTGAAACAGCAGTAGATCAAAGTGCACCATGGAACTTTTAGCACATGGCAGCATGGTCCACATGGATACTTAAGGTATGTCTACACTGAATTTTAAAACCCACTGCAGTGAGTCTCAGAGCCTGGGTCTACAGACTTGGACTCGCACTGTGATGCTAAAAACAGTTGTGTCAATGCTGTGGCTCGGGCTGGAGCATGGGATCTGAAGTTTCCCCCGCTTCTGGCTGCACAGCCTGAGCCCAGATGTCTAAACTGCTGGTCCTAGTGCTGTAGTGCAAGCCCGAATCTGTAGACCCGGGCTATGAGACTTATTGCCGTAGGTTTTTAATGCAGTGTAGACAGCATAAGAGCATAGAGTTACACCCCAGCTTGCCATGCACTAAGTCTCTATATAGATAAACCCCAAATGCTTCATGCAAAATACAGTACTATCCCAGCTACATAACTAATATCACTAGTCAAAATGTTTCTATTGAAATTTTTTGTTTTTTGAAAAACTGTTTCATTCAATTCAAACTGTTTCATGGAACCTGTTAAGTTTCTGTAACATTTTAGATTATTCAACAAAAAAATTTTGAAACAAAATTTTCATTTTGAACTGAGCATTATGTTTTGGTTTGCATTTTGAAAACAGAAATGAAACAAAAATTTCAGTTAGAAAAGAAACAAAGCAAAAATGTTCATTGCATTTTGGATTTTGAAAGATGAACATTACAATTAGAAACAACTCTGATAACAAACCTCCTTGGAAACTGCTTTGATAGTATCCAGTTCAATGGGTTCATCGAGGGATATACTTGGGATAGGCAGTGAAAGTGTACTTATTCTGAAGATAACTACAAATATGGGACAGTAGCTTTGCCTTCTCAGAGCAAAATCCTACCTTGACATAAGACCCATGTAATCCTAGTGGGTTTATGCAATTGCACAGAGGTAAGTGATGACTGACTTTGGTCATTATTTGGCTGGTTATCTTAGTTGTGCTGTCACTGTGTGGTGACACAGAGCTTGGAATTTGGTACAGAATAGAAGCTCCAGTTGACAGTACCTCATTTATTTGTAGGTATTTATTTATTCTATGTTGCTATCTTCTTCTTTAGGTGATGCAGTTCTGCAGTGGTTCTCACTGAAAGTTTGTTGTATAGGCTGCAGTTCAGCAAAGCATTTAAACATGTGCATAAGTCCCGTGAAAGTCAACAGAAGGGGCAGGACAATGGAGATTCAGGCTCTAGGAATTTGCACTTGAATCAGGGTAGCTACACTAGCGCAAAAAAACCCCAACCAGTATAGACAAGGCATTAGGGCCCAGTGAAGGCTCCACTAAATCACAGGGCATTTTGCTGTTAATGTCAATGGGAACAGAATGTGGGGTAAAGCCTCTAGATAGTTTGCTTTTAACAAACAAAAGAGAATGTAGGTGCGACCTGATCTTATTTTTTAAAACATTCCTCTCACTGTGGTGGTTCTTTCTTTCTTTGGATGACATCATGCAATGAATTTTTCTCTCTTTTTAAAGATTTTTTTATGGAAGGCTTAAAGAAATGTAAGGTTGTGTACAGGGCCAGCTCCAGGTTTTCTGCTGCCCCAAGAGGAGGGGGGGGGAAAAGCTGCGGCAGCGCGATCGCGCCACTCCACTCTTCGGCGGCAATTCAGTGGCAGGTCCTTCGTTCCGAGAGGGACTGGGGGACTCACCGCCAAATTGCCGCCGAAGACCCGGACGTGCCGCCCCAATAGCGGCCGGAGTGCCACCCCTTGGTATTGGCCGCCCCAAGCACCTGCTTCTTTAGCTGGTGCCTGGAGCCGGCCCTGGTTGTGTAATACCAAAGAAACTGCAAAATAATTAGAATAGTACAGAGGAAAAAATAGTAGTGAGCTAAGCAGTAGTGAGAACTCTGTAATGTGAGTCCTACATTTATAGCAAATCTCCCCTATTGCAGCTGATTCTTCTCCCACTGCTTGCATATCTGGGTATGTCTATAGAACCTGCAGCAGGCGACAAGCCTCCCAGCCCGGGTTGATTGACTTGGGCTAACAGGTAGGTGTGGAGAAGCCCACCTCCTTCCTAGCTTTCAGAGCCCCTGCTCCAGCCCGAGCTGCAACTTCAAAGCACTGTCTACGTAGCTGTTTTTAGACTACTGGTGTGAGCCCTGCTAGCTCATGTGTGTCAGCCTGGGCTGGGAGGCTCACTGCTGCAGGCCGTGTAGACATACTCTCAGGTGCTTACTCAGTCTTTACTCGGACAAACTCCGAGTGCAGGAGGACCTTTTTTAAATAAGCCTGTGGAGTCGAACTAGAGCACATATTCCATGGAACTGATTCAATAAACTGTTATGTCAGATGCTACGCAGAATAGTCCAGTTGTTTGCCATTTTTTGCGCAAAGGAAAAGCTCAATCTACAGTAAATCTCTCTTGGCCTCTGAAAATATACAAGTATCTACACTGTAAACTGTTTTAAAGACTCCACAACTGCTTCCACCTTATAACAGCCTAGATATGATCTTTTACATTTCACCCACTAAGTAAACTTTTAAAAGGCTGACCCTCTTTTGTCCCATGTAATCTGATCTACCTATCGCCATCAAGGGACATCTGGGATTCATCTTATCTTTTCCACTGGCTCGTTGATTAATAGAAAGTGTTTTGAATTGGATTCAAATATGGCAGAACTCCACGGACCTTATGAATTACAATAGGGGCAAATAAAAGGTCAGGTTAAAAAAAAAATTGGAGGGGAGGGAGTGAATGAAGCCTTAATAATGCAGTCAGGATTAGGTGCTTAAGAGATGAGGCTGAAACTTGTGTTTATTTTAAAATAGTAGGTTTATACACCTAAGGGAATTTCTGGCCATCATTAAAGTGAAGTCTGTTTTCACAGGGATGGAGACAATCTCGACCTGACTGGATTAACTGAGTTTATGGACATCCTGCACTGACTCCGTTGGTCAGAAATATTCCACAAACCTTTGTATGTTGATGATCATGAAACAGCCTTCTACACCTAGCAGAGTGATTCTAGGCAAAGTTAATGCAGGAACTGATGCCTTTTTTTTTTTTCTCAACTCATTAGACTTTTGCCTGCCCTGAGAAGCCTTAATGAGGAGGGAGGGGAGAACAGCTGAAAAGAGACTTAAGTTGAATGAGTCTTTCCATTCTATCCATCTCTTTCTGATTCTCCAGGGAGCGGAAAGGCCTTTATGCCCTATTTCTACCCAAGCCCACAGCCATCTTTTCTAAAAAATATTAAAATTTGAATGTAGTGCTAAGCTAGAGTAACTCCCATCTCAGGTTCAGTCAGCTTGGCAGGTTACTCTTCCAGGGCTAGATACTTAACTGGTATAAAACCGTTAATGCTGTAGGGGTGCAATGGAGCTATGCCAGTTTACACTAGTGGAGAATCTTCCAACTCTCCCAACCCCATCCATTTGCAACAGCTGACCTTCTTTTTTTTTTTTTTAATGGTTGGAGCAAAGCATTTTCAGAGGTGGAAAAGCATCATGAAATCAGACCCTATGGTTTCTGCTGACTGAAAAACTGTTCGTCTGACATTTAAATTTTAAAAAGTGAGGTGCAGGGAGATTGTGACAGAAAAGAAAAGAAAGTTCATTATCTTATATGAAGGTGTAATAATTGTTTAGCAGTAAAACATATTTTACAGGGTGGAACAAACATGTGGCCAAATATCATGACTTCGTCTTGCCTGCTCATTCAGCAGCTACAATACCAATTTTTAGACTCTAAGCTCTTTGGGGCAGGGACTATATTCTGTCTTTAATTGAATGGTTGCACAATGCCCAAAACAATGAGGCTCTGCCCACTACCATAATACAAACAACAAATAATAATACTTACCAAAAAAAAAAAAAAAAACCCCACCACCCCTGGACATGAGGGGGAAAAAAGATGAGCCAAATTCTGTACTGACTTTCACTCCATATGTCCTCATTGTACCCCATATAGTGGAAGAAAGAATTTGGACTGTTATTTTTCTTAATGGTCTCCCTTTGGGTGTAAAAAGATACGAATTGCTTACATTTCCAAGCAGAATCACAGAATAAAAGTGTGTGTGTGTGTGTGTGTACACATGGCAGTGAAATTCACCCCAAGCCCAGTGGAGGGGCTCAAACAAGGCCTTCAAACACGTTTAGCACCATCAATGGGAAAGAAGTGGCATACATGGCTTGTAATGGTTCTCTGCACAACAGGGTCAAATTCTCACCCTCTTGTGCATGTGCATGCCAGTATGTGTATGCTTGTGCAGTATAGGTATGGATGCTTACATTTATTCTTTGAATGGCTTCAAGTTTCCCATGAAAACTTCTTTTAAAAACTAGCTCTATATGCTATTCAAATCCATTGTTTTATTCTGATCAGGGAAATCAAAGACTGGAAGTAGTTAACATTGGGTCTTGGTCACCTGCAATGTCCTGAGAGCTTATGTTGACTTTGTATTTTTATTTCTTTGATTTAAAAATAAAACCCAAATAAACAAATGTAGTGAAACGTGTACAAAGCAGGATTATGAACTCTCCATGTTGTGCATTTTATTGGGCCTTTTGTCTTCATAAAAATAAAACTGTACAAGCCAGGAAGTTTTGAAGGCAGAGCCAAGCTAGAACCAAACAAGAGTTCTGGCTTGGCTCTGTGAGCTACAGCATAAGCCAAGCTATTAGACCTGACTCTATACACTTATGGACAGGAAAATTCAGAGAGGGATATGCACTGTAAGGTTTTTGTGGCAGGAAGTGAGGCCACAGATTGTCCTGAACGCATAGCTAAACCAGATCTTGGGTCAAGCTTTGATTGCCTTGTTCACCTTTGTTTAAAAGTAGAACGGAAGGCCCAATTCTGCCTGCAGATACACATCTATGGAGGCAGAACTGGACCTAGAATATGAATCTACTCTACTCTGTTCAGTCTGTGTAAAGGGTGCCCAAACTTTCCCCCATGCAGATCCACATTGGCGGTTTGCCAGGAGCATGAGGAGGGGCACAACTAACTTGTGTTTAATTTTACAGGGTTTTTTTTAGAATGGAAAATAAATGCATCTAGACATAACATGTATGTGTTCCTGTATTCTTCCATTATGGATTAACAGAAGTTGTGTGTTGTCTGAGTTCTGCAGCAGTAAAGCCTGCAGTTGACCCACTTTGTCCTCACCCACTACACTTATAGGGAGAGGGTGATTGAGGCCCATGTTAGAACTTCAATGTACATTACTCTAGAGTAGGGGGCAGCCAAAGTCCCTTTTCCCACCGCTCCTCCGACTGTCAAAGTTGTGCTGTTGTCTGCTATGGGGACACCATTTATTTCACACTCTAAGCATGGAAGACATCCATCCCCTCCCAGTGTGGGCATAGTACATGGGAGACCCAGGCTCAAATCCTTGCTCTGCAGGATTCCTAGGCAAGTGCCCTAACCACTAGGCTATTGTGTCAGTCTTTCTTTGTGGCTCAATGAATAGTTAATTATTTATACAAAGTGGAATAGCTCCAACAGGAGAGATTGAACCTGCTCTGAATCAGGCAGAGCAGCATCTTGAGCCCAGGTCTCCTATATCCCAGGCAAGTGCCATAAACACAGGGCCATTGGCTGTTATTGCTTGTTTTTTAACACTTTTTTTTTTTTTTTTTTTTGCAAGGTCTAGTTTTAGTTCTAGTTCCAAAGCGGAACAAAAACAAATGTCGAAACATTGCATTTTTTCACGAAACAGAATATTTGTTTTCCGTGCAGCCCGAGTGCACCATAAAAAGTGTCTCCCAGTTTGCTCACAAGAGTAATCTGAAAGCTTGCCAAGTAAGAAATACTACTTCTTAGAACCTGATCAATACAAGCCATAAAGTTTTTAAGTTTTAAAATTTACCTGCAACACTCACAATGACTGTACCTTTCTTACCGAACAATGTAGAAATTGGAACTGTTTAAAAATACCAGCAAGGAGTTAACAAATGGAAGTGCAAGAGAAGTATTGTAAATAGGTAGCACAGCAGAAACTGGGAGTGATGGTATAAAACTGAGAGGACACATTTTGGCTAAATAGCAGGAAGGCTTTTCTTTGGACAAAGCTATCGAGAAAGATGTTGGAATCTCCATCAGAGAAGAGGTTTACTTCAAGGCAAGACTAGATGTACAGGAAGCTAATAAGGATACTGTAGAATTTTGTGAATACTAGGATCATTGTAGTTAGATATGCTAAAGACCTATTGAATCAAGACCAGGGTCCATTTTTATATTCCTTAGTAGATAAAAGATATAGCCCCCAGATAAAGGAGGTGACAGATATAACACTGAACCAGCACTTAAACACCAAGAAGAATAGCCTTCACTGCAGAAACAGGGTGAGCTAGGGAGGATTCAAGGGTCACTGAAATCCTAATGCAGCAGCGTTGCAAACTCTTGCTATTTTACCACAGATCTTGTGATATTTAGTGTTTATCCTGTAGACCCAGAGCCTGAAATCATTTGATTATTTAAGACTCTTGGCTTCCATTTAATAAAAAAAGGAGTTTTTAGCCCTGTGGTTGCAGAGAAAAGCTTCAAAATGTGAAACCTACGGGATCAAAAAGCAGAAGACAAATTTTACTATTTTTAGAAATCTCATGATTTTAAGTCAATCTCATGATTTCATAAGACTCAACTAAATATTTTTGAATGCTAAGGCTTAGCAATACTGATACGGTACCTCTCTGTCTATGGAACGCATTCAGCTGTCATCTCAGAGAGAGCAGTTCAAATAAGATCTGTATTCACCAATAAGTGAAATCTGTACTGGGTGGTCTGAATATTCAGCAGCTAGCAGTCCTTATCACATAATTTATTGCAAACTAGGGCATTTATGTCTGCACCCAAAATGTTTCAGAAACCTTCCCAGAGAGCTTAACAAAGGATTTTGTTTTTAACATTTGTACAGCGAAATCTAAAAAATTGCTGATTCTGTGGATTGTGAAATCTGTGCCTGTATTAGCCAGGTTGAAGTAATACAAATATACGTAGCATTTTTCTGGCTCTTGTTGCTTCACTGACTGATTTAGGTCACTTTGGGGGGTGGGGAAGCTAGTTAGGAATGCTTATACAAACAAACATTTGAATTGAGTAATATGTGATATATTTTTTTTCGAAAGGAAAAAGAAAAGTTAGCTAAAGATTTGTGTGTGTATGTAGTTTTAAAGTTAATAAGAATGTTTAATGACTGATAAGTTTTATGGGTAGGACAAGCATGTGTCTGTCCTATGCTGAAACATATTTCCTAGTGGTGTTGGTGTTTTTCAGTATTGCTACAGTAATCCCCTGAATGCATAGTAGTCTGGTGAACTATCGGCAGATAAAATGGCATGGAATACTTTGACCAGTGTGTTGCCTAAGTGAAAAACTCCTACATCTAAGTGTGTTACTCTGGTGCTGCCAGTTGTATATCCTTTGACAAAAATGTAATTAGCCCCCTTGGAGCTCACCTCTCTCCCTTTTCTCCTCTTCAGGATTGCCCTCCAGAAGCCGGTGATTTTCGGGCCCAGCAGTGTTCTGCTCATAATGATGTCAAGTACCAGGGACAGTTTTATGAATGGCTTCCTGTCTCTAATGACCCTGACAACCCGTGTTCACTGAAGTGCCAAGCCAAAGGGACAACCCTTGTTGTGGAACTGGCTCCGAAGGTTCTTGACGGCACGCGATGCTACACTGAGTCACTGGATATGTGCATTAGTGGCTTGTGCCAAGTAAGCAGGGAGTTCTTATTCTAGCATATGTTGTAATGATTCTTTTCCTGAATATCTGTCTGTCACTCACTCCTTCTTTCTCTTCTCCTCCATCCCCCCCTTTATTTGCTCAGCTGTAGGGTTTTCTTTTTATGTATTTCTATTTTCACAATCATTTTAATATGCTTTCTGTAAAGTACTATAGGAAGAGCTGAGCAGATTCATGAAACAAAGGGATTTTTCTCTTTTCGGGGGGAGGGGGACGACTTTCCCTTCTTTTCACCTGGAAAAAATGTGGTTGATGGTTCCTGCATTTTATACATTTAGTTATAGCAGCTGATCCTATTGGAAAAAATACCCTAAAAAGGAACAATTTAATATTTAATTATATTTTAAAACTTCCCAGGATTGAGGAAATTAATCTGCCCTTGAATATTACTATTCAAATTATTCTCTCTAAAAGTCACAAACAATATAGTGATTCAGTGGATGGAGCACTAAACTGGAAACTCAGCCAGTGATTTGTTGAGTAACTCTGAGCAAGTCACTTAGTCTTTCTATGCCTCGGTTTCCCCATCTGTAAAATAGGGAAAATATTGTTAACCCGGCTCTGCAAAGTACTTTGAGATTTACAGGTGGAAGGGGCTGTCAAAATGCTCTGTATTAGCTTTGATTTTTCAGATTTACTTATTGATTCTTTAATTATTTTATTGATTTTCTAATTCATCTAATTTCTTCCATTGCACTGGTTTAGCATTGCTATTTATTTTTGAGATTGTACTTAAATTGTCACACATGGGGCTATCTAGAGACTGGATGGACTTAAACTCTAAACTTTGGGGAGGTTCAGATTGAGATCTGAACTCAGCTGCTGGGGCTCTATCTCTCTCATGTGACAAACCAGAACTTTGGATCCAAACATCCCTGAACTTCGGAAGACTCTGGATCCAGATCCAAACTTCCAGGCTCAGCTCCATCTCCAATCCTACATATTTTTAATACTTTATTAGGTTTGTGAATGGATTTTCAGCTGCATTCTCATTCTTAGTTTTTTTCCCCATTTACTTTTTCTCTTTGATGTTCTACTCTGACCCAGCAGTGGTCTTTATAGTTAGTGGGAATTTGAAACTGAATGGTATAGGGTATATAGAACAGACCTCACTTATCTGATTGACCTCATTTGTGATCTGAAACAGGGTGATGTCTCTTGGCTTCAGCTGAGGACATAAATGTTTCTTAAAAGTGAAGTTTGCATAATTGGGGAATCCCACTTCTAGTTGTTTTGCAGTTTATCCAAGAAGGTGCCCAAGAGCCTGGGTAGAGAAATGAGTTTGTTAAAGTGTTTTAGCTAAAGCAAGCTGGGAACTGGGAGCAGTATGTTCTTTGGGTCAGAACCCCAGCTTTATAACTCCTTGCCAGAAGTGATCAGTTTGGGTCCAAACCTGACTTGTGTTTAGGTCCAAATGTAAGATGCACTTTTCTGAGAAAGACTTCCCCCAGGAATAGTACTCATAACCAACACCCACCACTAAAACCAGTAAAACAAGCGCATTTCCATTTGCACGTCCCTACTTCTTCCTGGAGGAATGGAAAGTAACTGCACCATTTCTACTGTGAACTCTGATACTGCTTAACTTTCTATGCTGCTTAGACACCAAGGGGACAGGTGCATTCAGTATTTCTAAGATAAATAGATAAGTTCTTTAGCTGCTGTTCTAAAGCACGTTAGTACCAGCCTTAGCTGAGAAACTTCGGCTACACTGATCTTTTCCTTAGATGTATCAACCATGTATATGTGGCATAATTTTTAAATTCATAAATAAAATGATCAACTCTTTTCCAAGATCTTGGAAATTATCTTAACCATAAGTATTATTACTCCAAAATTTTCCTCATGATTTGTGACCTATATAAATATTGCATAATTTCTGACCAAAAAAAATTCCATGTCTCATAATGAATTAACATTGAGATTTCTGTACCTTTTATACTTAAGACAACTTAGGGGTTCAGTCATTGCACCACCTCTGCATCTGGCCAACTGTATTTACTCTTTGTGTCTGATGAAGAAACACAATCTGAGTTGTAGTTTTAATGTACCTGCTATGCTGAAAAAGTTAGTGACTCCTGAGAGCATGGGACAGGGCTAGGAGTGTAGATGAGCAAAGGGAAAAGACTCTTGTATCCTTGTTAAAATTAGTAATGGGGGAACCTTTTGGCCTGGAGGTTCTATTTGGATAAACTCTCAGCTGCATACATTTTGGGTGTATATAGATTTTAGGGGAGGAAAAATAATCCTTTCAAGTTAATATTTTACATTAAGGCAGAGCTAGCATATCCAGGTTGGTAACCCATTGTTAATCAGGTCCATAAACTTTAACCTTAACATCTCAAAACTCAAAGTAACTTTTTCTATCTATATTTCTGTGATATTTTCACCGGAGATGACATCACAATTGTGTCAATGAGGGCACCATAGCAGACAGTTTCAAGTCTGCAGCCATGTGGATTTGTCATGGCTACAGAAAAAGGCAACCTTCAAAGGTCACAGCTGCAAATTTACTGTAAGGTCCTTCTATGACCCTGGAGTGACAGCGTGTTTATGAATAGGCTGGTTGCAAGCCCCAAGATCACTCTGTCACAGGGAGGTAGGGGTACCTTTTCTAGATTATTCATGCTGAAATTGTCACAAAATCCAAGAAAGTCAAAAAGTGTCTT
>NW_020664464.1:5085954-5122136 GCF_002925995.2 Terrapene triunguis
CTGGCTCACTTGCAGGTTTCCACTGACCTGGGGCACCATTTGACTGATTCTGTAATAAAGGGAACCCCATGGACTCTCATAGTATATTCTTCTGATTACACGACCATAGCTTTCTTATACTCTCTAGCTGGCAGTAGAGCAGGAAATTAATGTTTTAAAGCTAGAGAAAAAAGTGTGCACTTTGTAAAGCATATAAACATTGCTACTAAGATTAATGAATCTTAGTAACAATTCTCCATTGGTGTCAGTGACATTAAGATAGGTATGGGCTTTTATAGAAATGGCACATTTTTTCCAGTGGATCCAACAATAAGCTATATGTGTCAGATTTCCAGCCCAACTAGACGACTGTTTCTTCGTGTATGTGACAGGGGTCAGTCTGTGGCATATCATGTGTCTACAAGCTGTTCCCAAAGGTGGTAATGTCAGGAATAAAGAGTTAGCTTTCTTTCTGTGTGGCTCACTACCATTCCCTGAGTAGAAGGTGGTGTTCTCTGCCCCGCACTGGTGAGTGTGCATTTGTTAATTTCCTTCTCAAGTTGCTCCATACAGAATTTAAAGATATATTTTTCTGGGTTTTATCCCTTATTTTTCATATTTCTCAGAGGTTTAGAGATCCCAGTAGCTGAGTGTCATATTTATGAGGATTTTTGTAATAAGTATTACAAGCAATCTGACATTTTTGCTCTACATATGACCACCCACCAGTTTAGCATAAAATCAACACAGACTTCTGACTATATTCGGAATAAGCAAAGCTACCATCATGTGTTATGGAGTTAGAAGCAGCTGTATCAGGAATCCTAGACTCATTAGGAGAACGTTTAGATGTTGTTGGAGAGATGCTTACGTTATCTTTATTTACAACGTGGCGGGTGTGTGTGTGTGTGTGTGTGTGTGTGTGTGTGTGTGTGTGTGTGTGTGTGAGAAATGTACCATTCATTTGTTGTTG
The DNA here is from genome assembly GCF_002925995.2 of Terrapene triunguis. Lineage (NCBI taxonomy): Eukaryota > Metazoa > Chordata > Testudines > Emydidae > Terrapene > Terrapene triunguis. The sequence goes on from NW_020664464.1 coordinate 5,086,907, forward strand.
CTGATTCAGTAAATGCTTCTTTTTCACTTTTGACTATTCCTTCCTATGGTAGCAAGCAGAGAGGATGGCTCTCCTGTTTAGGGAGTCCTACAAGGTATACAGTATCCCTTTTCCCCCCCCCCCCGGATCCCTTTGATTACAATATGAAATGATTTGCTAACACATAAGGGCCATATCCCGCCTTTGTTCTGATGTACAACATCCATTGAAGCCAATGGGAGTTTCACATAAACCTCGGTGACAGCGTACATTCTTATCAGCAGTAGAAGTTTAAGAATCCTACTTTGCCTATCCTCCATAACTCTATTTGTTAATTGTGGCTCTAGTGCACTTCATGCAATGTGTCCGTCGATAGGAAAGGCAGATTCTAGTGGAAGAATAGGAATAGTGTGGATAATGTTGTAAACAGATTTTCCTTAATATTTAGAATACACTTAGGGTGGGGTTTTCAAAAGCACTCCGCATTGGCCTAATGCTGCTGGGAGTTTTGCTATTGACCTCCATTGGAGCAATGTTTGGCCAACACTGAGCACTTTTGAAAATCCCACCCTTCCTGTTCGTTGTTGTTTCTAACCATTTTAAATCTCCTTTTTTTCTTTGGTTTCCTGGACTATTTGAACTCCTTTCTCTTTCCTCCAATCTTCTAGAAGCCCATCTTGCCTTTTGGCAGCTGTTTCTTGTCCCTGTCTTCAACTCATTTTTCTGTCATAAAATCCAGATCTGAAATACTGAACAGTTCTTAGCTTAGACACCCCCCCCCCCCCCCCCGCCCATTCTGCAAACCGTATGTTACATATGTATACTTTAGCCCACATGAGTACTTGAACTGAAGTCAATGTAACTGTTCACATGAGTAAAGTTAGATACGTGTTTACAGGATCAGTATTGTAGTTTTTATAATAGAAAGTGTCTGGAGGGCAACAAACTTGCTGAAAAGGGAGCCTGGGCACACTAGAAAGATTGGAGCAATTTAAAACTGTCCCTTTTCTTTTTTAACTTCAGCTCTTCCTATTTCTAGTCTATATATCTGGGCTTTGGGATTTTCCTCAAAAGACTGTTGGACACTCTCCCTTCAGTATCTTGACTAACTAATGGGTCCATCTTGATTTCCTGGTATCACAGGCCACATTCTGATCTCTGTTCCACCAGTGATTCTTAATTACACCAAGATAACGAACATCAGAAACCAACCCACTGACTCTACTGTGTGCAGATATTGTTGGTGCCTTCTCATCTCTGATTCAGTAGCCACCTGTGACACTTCGCTTGTGAGCTGATGGAGATATGAAGTTGCTAATTGCTTTCAGAAACAGTCACTTTAGCTAGAGTCATGATAACTTGGTAGCTTTCAATTTTCAGTCTACGTCAAAGGATCAAGATCTCCTGGCATTAGAAATGCATAAGCTATAACAAAGTAAACTGATATGAAAGCAGTTTAGCTATGTTTTAAAAAAAAAAGAATATTTTGCATGAAAAAATAAAAAAAATAAATGGGAATTTGAATATAAGTGGAAAATTCTACTTTCGCTGCTGAATGGTTAAGTTGTATAACAGGGCTCTTTGTTCTTTCATTCTGCTTTTCTTATAAAATATCATATTACACTTATTTGAAATCAAGGTTGCCATTTTTCATCATACTTCAATCATCGTCATCACCAGCAGCAACAAAGAGGGTGAGCCAACTGCTCTGAGCATTTGTTAAAGCACTTATATTGTCACTTTGTTTTATGCAGCTCACACCTAACGTGAAAGCAGACTTAAAGGTACATACCATCAGCTCACAATCTACTTGGTTATTTTTTTTAAGTGAATTTAAAGTAGTTTCAGGTCTTACACCTGCCCATGAGTCCTCCCTGCCCAATCTTTGTGGTTTTACAAACATATTTTCCTGCATTTTAAAATGTTTTTCTCTCCCTCGTTGCTGTGTGAAAGGTCCATGCAAAGAGAGGAGAAGTGTGATTATCTGTTCGGAAGAAAAGAATTAAAAATGCTCTTCTATGCTGAAAGGATCCAAACTGAAAATGCATTGGAATATTTTTTTTCTATAACCTCTTTCAGTTCCAGTAAGCTGTAGTAAATCTTCTAACAAGCAGTAATGGGGTGAACATTTTGTAGGCAAAAGTGTGATTTTTAAATTGACAGTGAATCCCTTTTAATAAGTATTCCATTTCTGCAGCTTCCTTTTCCCAAAGATCCCCAGGATTGGCAGAGTTTGCAAGTCTCATACTCTCCCTCTTCCACCGTTCCCCACTCCAAATTGATCTCCTGCAAGGGCAGTATTCCAAGGGAAGTTTGTAAGGTTCACATGGGGGAGTTCCTGCGCTATTTGTATTATGGTAGCACCAAGAGGCCCTAACCAGTGTCTGGGCCCCCGTCAGTGTTCAGTAACACTGCACAGCATGTAGAATTATTGTTTTCTTCAGTAACAATCTGTAAGTTCTTGAACTGTTCCATATATAGTTACATATTTATATTCTCTCTCTGCATTCATTCAGTAAATTTCGGTAGTTTGTGGACTTTGTTCTTATCTGTTGTCCCGATTGTAACTGATGCAGCATTTTCCTTGGTTATCCAAGCAATCAACTGCCTGTTTATGAAGTTCTCCTTTCCCTCGTAATCCCAGCCTATGTGTACTGTAAGCTAGTGCTGGATGTCTGTAGCACAGAAACAGAAAGAAGCATGGCCCCTCTGATTGGTGTGTACACATAACAATATTCCATGAAAGTTACTAGGACTTTTAAAAATAAAAACAAAAATTATCTCCTGTCACACAAGTGACCGATTTCTTTCTAGCATTTCCCTGTTTTCTCTTACACCAAAAAACTTGGATTTTGCTCTGTTTCTGGTGAGCAGGGAAATGCTTCTTATTCATTGTTGGCCTTTTCTATTTTCACTGTTTTCCCTTTGCTTGTCCCTCCTGTTTTCATAACCCTCACATGTTATTCTCCCTCTGTTTCACTTTGTCTCCTACTTTTGCTAACTCCACAAATAGTCTTCTTGAAAACAGCCCAAGATGAAGTACGTGAATCAGTGTTACACTCAGTTTATCTGTGAGGCTCCAGGTTGTGGAGAGAGTTATCTATCTCTATTTGTGATTATAGTCTCAATACTAAATGAAGTCCCATCCTGAAACTTCCAACTTTTTCAGGTTAAAGGATTAGACTTTGAAAACACATGTAGGCAGACAGCTCCCTGTTAGCTAAATATCTGAAGCGGTGCAAGCGTGTAAGTTATTCTGTCAAAAGTCTGTTAGCTGTAAACTGATGCATATGAAACTCACTTGCAAAAAATCGACCATATGAAGAATTGCAACTGTTAGTACTCTGCTTCTTTTTGGAGAGTCACTAATCTACATACAGACCTGAAGAGGTGCATGTTTGGATATGGAAGAATGCAGGTAGATTGGTACATACACAAGCAGGCAGAAAACAGCTGCTTAATTTTATAAAATATCACAAGGAATCAAGGAAGATGCATGAGGCCAAGTTCTGCCTTCAGTTATACTGCTATGAGTCTGGAACAATTCCACTCTAATCTGATTGTGTGTCCATTGACAAACCACTTCTTGATGCTAAACAGTCTTGCCTGTTGTTCAAGTCAATGAAATTACTCCACATTTACCCTGGTGTAACAGTGGGCAGCATTTGGCTCATGGTGTAGACTGAAGTGCAGAATTAGACCCAATATTCAAAGAGTTGTTCAGTTCCAACCAGAGGCTTGAGGTAGATGTGGATTTGTTTCTTCCCCTGTTAGTAGCTGCCTCCTTTCTTGGGCCTGGTCTACACTAACACCCCAATTCGATCTAAGGTACGCAACTTCAGCTACGTGAATAACGTAGCTGAAGTCGACATACCTTAGTTCGAATTTACCGCGGTTCAGACGTGGTCCACACGCGGCAGGCAGGCTCCCCCGTCGACTCCGCGGTACTCCTCTCGCTGAGGTGGAGTACCGCAGTCGACGGCGAGCACTTCCTGGTTCGACTTATCGCGTCCAGACCAGACGCGATAAATCGAACCCGGACGTTCGATTGCCAGCCGTCGAACTACCGCGGTAGTGTAGACCTGGCCTCACTGTCAGGGTAAGAGTGCTACCCTCCTATACCCGCCTACAGATTTCTTCCTATCAGTGAATCCCTCATCAGCACATTCTGTTTTGCCTGAAACACAGGATCAGAAGGGAACCTAGAGTAATTTGGGGAACACTGACCATAGAACGCTCTTCAGATAGGCATTCAGCTTCTCACTATGGGGTGCCCATTGTGACAGTAGGGAGAGAAATTGATTAGTGGAGCAGCACAGATACGGGGGTGGAGGTGGGTGGTAAAGGGGAGTTGCTGGGCAAGCAGGAGATCAAAAGAGGCTAATGAGAAATTAGACAGGTCTTGCATGGGAGGCACCAAGTTTCAAATGTAAGACGTTCTGGCTTCAGGCAAAAGTCTGGGCAGGTCTGAGTTTGTGAGCAGGGACTTTGCAAGATTCCCATCAAACTCTGCCAATGTTCCTCAGTCCTGACTTGCAACACTATTGATTGCTCCAGTCCTGGACCTCTTAGCTGCTAATCTGTCAGGCTGCATTTGGCTATGTTATGTGGTATGTTTTGTAGTAGCACAAACCAGACCCAGCTTGTGTTCATAAAATTATGACCTAAGCTAGGATTGCTTTGTTATGTACAATGTCCCTGTTGTCTGCTTCTACTGGCATTTGCTCTGTTTTCTGGGGGGAAGGGAGAAAACATACATGACATTCTCAGAACTAATTAATCCACTTTCAATGTAAAATATTCTTCAGTAGCGTTAAACTGGTCTTAATGGAACTAATAAACATCTAAAATAAGGGAAGGTTTAGTGCAGTTGTCCTCTGAAATGATTTTCTGAAGCAAATAGAGGAATGTATTTTACTAGCTGTGCTCAAAAGAACACTCAACATTCAGCTAGTCTGTAAAATATGGCTAGTCCAGTTCAGTCCAAAATAAGGCATCAGATGCATTGAGCTCTAAACATATTGTTGGAGGTATCAAGTGGACAATCCTATCCTGTGGATTTGATCACAGATACAGCCAGTTTGACATAAAGTATTTTAATATTCTTGCATTATTTCATTGCAATTCAGAACTTATCACAGTTGAAGAAGCATGTAACACTACCAGTATTATGTTTGGAAAAGTTGTTATACCACTACCTAGATAATGGATCCAGATCCACCAGTAGTAAAAGATTAGTTTCAGTAGACGGGAGAAATGGCTTCCTTTCAGATGATATATTGATTGAATGATAATGTGGTAAGGTTTGGGACGATATAAAAAGAATTTAAAAAAAAAACAGAACACATGAAGAATAAATATAATTGTCTATAATTGTATAAGATTACTGAAAGTTCCAGACTGTTTTATTTTCTACTTCCTCTCTTCATTCTCTTTCTCTTGTTCTGTGTGTACCATTCATTTCAATGATTTCTTTTTTATGTAAGTGTATTTTTCACCAGTGTTTTTTTTTCCTCTTTTGTTGTTGTTACCCCTGCACACCCTGCAAAATCATGACTATGATTGTAGCAAATATTCTTATATGCTTCAGCAAAGTGCTGATAAACACTTACCACCATTATTTTCAGACCAGGCATGGCAGGTGTCCATATCATTAAATACAGCATGTTAACTATCCATGACAACTAAGTGTGACTGAAGTTTCAGTGTAACGGAGCCCTGAGATTGTCATACTTGGGTTGTTGCTTTTCACTTCCCATGGCGAGAGAGGCTGGCAGGGCCAGCTCTGGCTTTTTTGCCGGAGCCGGGAGAGGGGGGGGGCGGCCGGAGCCCCAGCGGGGGCTCCGCTCTCCCCCCGGCGGCCGGGGGGAGGGCGCCGGAGGGCAGGGCGGCTGGAGCCCTGGGAGGAGGGCGGCGAGCCCCGGCGGGGGCTCCGCTCTCCCCCCGGCGGCCAGAGCGCCGGGGGCAGGGCGGCGAGAGGGCGGCAAGCCCCGGCTGGGGCTCGGCTCTCCCCCCGGCAGCCAGAGCGCAGGGCGGCCGGGGGGAGGGCGGCCAGAGCACCGGGGGGAGGGCGGCGAGCCCGGCTGTGGCCCCGCTCTCCCCGGCGGCCGGAGCGCTGCGCTGCCCCCCTCCAGGTGCCGCCCCAAGCACCAGCTTGGGTGCCTGGTGCCTGGAGCCGGCCCTGGAGGCTGGAGTGGAACAGTTATCACAGGCCCTTTGATGGTGAACTGGAAATAAACACACTCTGGTTAATTACACTGGTCTACAATTTTTGAGAAGTCGTCCGCTTCAGAGATAAAATGTGCTATTTATTATGTATTTTGATGTGCTGAATTCAAATATGACAATTAAAACAACTGATTGGCTACTGTTTTTACATTTTGTGTCTATGTATATTGTGTAGATAGAGTTTTAATCATAAATTGTAAAGCTAGGTCTTTTCATGTGTTTATGGTTGCTTTACATGATAATATTTCACCTGTCCTGTTTATGTAACACTTTAAAAATCAGCAAAAGGGTTATATAAATAAAATTTATTATGAAACAAAAGGCAAAAAACTATTATGTACATAGTTTAGTCCTATTCAGTGTCTACTCGGCGCTTCTTGGCTTGTCTCTTGTATTCATTAAATGGAGCATCTCTTGTCACTGTCCAGCAATAGTCTGCAAGCATTGAAGGGCTCCATTTGCCCTGATAGCGTTTCTCCATTGTTGCAATGTCCTGGTGAAATCACTTGCCGTGCTCGTCGCTCACTGCTCCGCAGTTCGGTGGAAAAAAATCTAGATGAGAGTGCAAAAAATGTATCTTTAGTGACATGTTGCAACCAAGGCTTTTGTATGCCTTGAGGAGGTTTTCCACCAACAACCTGTAGTTGTCTGCCTTGTTGTTTCCGAGAAAATTTATTGCCACTAACTGGAAGGCTTTCCATGCCGTCTTTTCCTTGCCACACAGTGCATGGTCAAATGCATCATCTCGAAGAAGTTCACGAATCTGAGGACCAACAAAGACACCTTCCTTTATCTTAGCTTCACTTAACCTTGGAAATTTTCCACGGAGGTACTTGAAAGCTGCTTGTGTTTTGTCAATGGCCTTGACAAAGTTCTTCATCAGACCCAGCTTGGTGTGTAAGGGTGGTAACAAAATCTTCCTTGATTCAACAAGTGGTGGATGCTGAACACTTTTCCTCCCAGGCTCCAATGACTGTCGGAGTGGCCAATCTTTCTTGATGTAGTGGGAATCTCTTGCACGACTATCCCGTTCGCAGAGAAAACAGCAGTACTTTGTGTATCCAGTCTGCAGACCAAGCAAGAGAACAACAACCTTCAAATCGCCACAAAGCTGCCACTGATGTTGGTCATAGTTTATGCACCTCAAAAGTTGTTTCATGTTGTCATAGGTTTCCTTCATATGGACTGCATGACCAACTGGAATTGATGGCAAAACATTGCCATTATGCAGTAAAACAGCTTTAAGACTCGTCTTCGATGAATCAATGAACAGTCTCCACTCATCTGGATCGTGAACGATGTTGAGGGCTGCCATCACACCATCGATCTTGTTGCAGGCTACAAGATCACCTGCCATGAAGAAGAATGGGACGAGATCCTTTTGACGGTCACGGAACATGGAAACCCTAACATCACCTGCCAGGAGATTCCACTGCTGTAGTCTGGAGCCCAACAGCTCTGCCTTACTCTTGGGTAGTTCCAAATCCCTGACAAGCTCATTCAGTTCACCTTGTGTTATGAGGTGTGGTTCAGAGGAGGAGGATGGGAGAAAATGTGGGTCCTGTGACATTGATGGTTCAGGACCAGAAGTTTCATCCTCTTCCTCTTCCTCGTCTGACTCAAGTGAGAATGATTCTGGTGCATCAGGAACCGGCAGTCCTTCTCTGTGGGGTACTGGGCGTATAGCTGATGGAATGTTTGGATAATGCACAGTCCACTTTTTCTTCTTTGACACACCTTTCCCAACTGGAGGCACCATGCAGAAGTAACAATTGCTGGTATGATCTGTTGGCTCTCTCCAAATCATTGGCACTGCAAAAGGCATAGATTTCCTTTTCCTGTTCAACCACTGGCGAAGATTTGTTGCACAAGTGTTGCAGCATATGTGTGGAGCCCACCTCTTGTCCTGATCTCCAATTTTGCAGCCAAAATAAAGGTGATAGGCTTTCTTAACCATAGTGGTTATACTGCGCTTTTGTGATGCAAAAGTCACTTCACCACAAACATAGCAGAAGTTATCTGCACTGTTCACACAAGTATGAGGAATCTCTGCTCACTTTGGCTAAACAGAAATGTGTCCCTTTGCAAAATCAAACACTGACAAATAAGAGAGCACGACACTGTATGATTTCTAGAGCTGATATAGGGCAATTTCTTCAGCAGAGTGATGTAAGCTTCATTATGATTGCATCAACCATGACTTCTAGGAATAACATGATGCAATTCATATCATGTATGATGCAATACCAGCTTCAGATTGCATCATTCATTGTTTTGCCTAAAAAGCAAGTACTGTCCAAACCCAGTCATAGATTTATTCATAGATCCAGTCAAAGATGTATTTTAGTCATTTCTGGTTTAAATTGAGATCCCTTCCCTTTATAACTCACTTATCCTCCGCCATTCCCAAGTCAAGGGTCGTATATACTGACCCAATAGCATATCTTGAAAACTAGAGCCAATCAACAATTTTAAGCATCATTTCGTTCTCAGTGACCCAGAATTAGTAAAGTTTGACTACATTTATTTCAGAAGCATTTTGGCTGTAGAGCAGTGTTATCTAACAAGCAGCATTTGGGCTGCTGTCAATATCTGTTCATTTTTAGGGACTTCATTTCTCCTTGCCAGCTGCTACTGTTGATAATTTTTCTTTCTTTTCTCAAGGCAATGACAGAAGTAGTGCAGAAGCCAGACTAAAATGAAAGAAAGCATTTAAAACAAAGCATAGTTAGTTAAACGTTGCAGAGATTTCAGTCTCCTGTAATTCAGCTGCCTTGGCTCCTTTTTTGGTAATTTAATTTTTCCTCTTAAATGGAAACTTTGACATTTGTAATGCACCCATTATTGTAGTTCCTAGGTACAAGGGTGGCTACCTTCCCAAAAATTTAGAAAGCATTAGTGATGGGATCAGTCCTTAATCAGTTTTATCTTGGCATAACATCCTCCTGTGCTGATCATGATAAGCTTCATGACTCTTGAAGTATGTGCTAGGCTCCCAGACTTATATCTTCAAAAAGTTACTGATGATTTTGGGGTGCTTCGATTTTTAGTTGCCAACTTGAGACATCTGAATGGGGCCTCATTTTCAGAGAGTGCTGTGCAACCATCCTCTGAAAATCAGGTGCTTTTATGTTGTCTCAGCTTGGGCACCTGAAAATTGAGGCACCCAAAATCACTAATTGCCTTCTGAATGTTTAGGGTACACTTCGAGCTGAGGGGGAGGGGTGATTCCCAGCTCGAGGAGATGTACTTGTGTTAGCTCTCTGTGACGGTACCTCCCATAAGGCTTTATGGAAATATGCTTAGAATGTGTTTTATGCTACATATGCCATGTAACATATCTCCGTAAAGGTTATGATCTACTGAATGTATTAATCCTATTTGTATGTATCATTTTTGTATTCAAAGTTATGAATGTTATGAATGTTGGCTGTGTACTGGCTTGATTTCTAAATAACCTTAGTAGAGGATTTGGTCAGTTCCTGGAGAAAGGAATGTTGAAATTAAGTACCTAATCAAGAAACACTTAAAGGACAATGGTTCTTGGAATGCTCCAATCCACATAGGAAGTCTACTTGAGGATGTTCAAGGTAGCATGTAAACAATGGATGCTACCTGTAACAACTGAGAGTCATGCATGGACATGTGACTTGCCCAGGTGACTCCTAAACTCCATCTTGGAGCTGGACTTTGCATAGGAGTGAGGAGGGGGTCTCCACTCACAAAAGAGAGTCTATTTAAACCCCTGGGGGACCCCTCCATTTTGTCATCAGCTGGCTAAAGAGAGAGCCTCTCCACCCCCCAGAATACTTGAAAGAAACTGGAACAAAGGACAGTGTGCAAGGAGTGTGAGTGATTGCTGGACCCAGGCTAAAAGATGATTAGTCTGTAAAAGGGAGCATTCTGGAACTGGTGAGGATCTTATCTGTATTCAGTTTGATTAGACATAGATTTGCGCATTTTATTTTATTTTGCTTCGTGACTTACTTTGTTCCATCTGTTACTACTTGGAACCAGTTAAATCCTACTTTCTGTATTTAATAAAATCACTTTTTACTTATTAATTAACTCAGGGTATGTATTAATACCTGGAGGAGCAAACAACTGTGCATATCTCTCTATCAGTGTTATAGAGGGCGAAAAATTTATGAGTTTACCCTGTATAAGCTTTATACAGGGTAAAACAGATTTATTTGGGTTTAGACCCCATTGAAAGTTGGGCATCTGAGTGTTAAAGACAGGAACACTTCTGTTAACTGCTTTCAGGTAAACCTGCAGCTTTGGGGCAAGTAATTCAGACCCTAGGTCTTCGTTGGAGTAGACGGGAGTGTCTGGCTCAGCAAGACAGGGTGCTGGGGCCCCGAGCTGGCAGGGAAAGCAGGAGTAGAAGTAGTCTTGGCACATCAGGTGGCAGTTCCCAAGAGGGTTTCTGTGATCTAAACCGTCACACTCTCATCTTGCTTGCATGCTAAAAACCGAGTGTAGCTGCAGTGGCCTGGGCATCGCAAGGGACTAGCTGCCTCGAGTACATGCCTAGCATCTCTGATGGGCATGTACTTGGGGCACCTATCTCAACCCTCACACTGCCTCGGCTACATTCTATTTGTAGCACACTAGCTCATTGCTCTCCTCAAGTTGGGAATCACGCCTCTTGCTTGGAGTCTAGACATACCCTTAGACCAGCATTCTCCATGTTACCTTCATCCCCATCTAAAGACCTTTTGTGTGTAAGGTAGTTTAATTTTTGAGTTTGTTGTTTAAAATCATCATTCTGTCATGGAGAAATAGCCTTTTCTCAGTGTAGTTTCAGCACCGTCCCTAAAGGAATGAAGTCGAGAGCACAACAGGTTTTCTAGTCAGCCAGGACCATGCACTTATATGCATATATAGCCATCATGGTGCCAGCTACCAACATACATGTGGTATGGGCTAGCAGGAGAATAGGTGCTCTAGAACAGTGGTCTCCAAACTTTTTTGATCGCGCACCCCTATCAGTAAAAAAATTTTGAGCACGCACCCCCTGCTGTGCCGGCTCTACCATTTTTGCCGAAGCAAAAATAAATAAATAAATAAATAAAAGCCGCTCGGACGAAGCAAAAGAAAAAAACACTCCTCCTGCCGCGCAACCCCAAGGATCCTCTTGCGCACCCCCTAGAGTACATGCACCCCACTTTGGAGACCACTGATCTAGACCCTGCCATGTGGAATAATCTGAATTTGAGTCATTAGCTTGGTCCTTTCTCTCCAGGCCCGGAGCTTAGATCTTCCCGTTCTAAGCCAGTCGGGATTGGCAGCACTGCAGCAGCAATGTGTTCGTGTGACTCAATAGAATGAGTACTTTGTGTTGTTCAGAAGTTAGCCCTCTGTCTGCTGCAAGGTATAGCGCTGAAGAGCTCCAGAGAGAGAGAGACATGTCACACCGTCCTTTTCTGTATGGAAAGACGTTGCAATATTTGAGGATTCCTGGGGAAGTTTCTCCTCAGAAAAAAGAATTGGGAGATGCTTAAAAAGTGATAGCTCCAGGTGAGACCTGTTCTCTCAGGGTCATGATAGAGTCGGGAATGTTTCTGTCATCCCCTGCTGAGCTGGAAGAAGGTGCTCTGATTATTTTCCTCAGAAGGTATCTTTTCTTAATGAACTTAGTCATGTACAGAATGCTGTGTGACCTGCACTGAGATATCTATAATGAGCAGCAGTTTTAAGAATCTACAAAGAAGGGGACATAGGGTTGATTGTACTCTCATTGAAGTTGATGGCAAAGCTCCCAGGATTAGGCCATAGTCCCCTGAAATAGTTGAGAATCTCATTCCTTTTTCACGCACTTATTCCGTTACAACATGGAGGATAGGCTGTGATACCATATTGCTTAATTATACAGCACAGGGAGTTTTATTAATGGCTCAGTGAACTGGGATCTCTAAGTCTGTGAGCTGTGGATATTGTTCCTCGAGAGGACAGGTTGCTTGTTGGACTGCAGCATCAGAAAGGCTTGCATTAGCATTGTCTCTGTCAATAACGACGTACTCCAGCAGGATCCACATTATCATCAGGACAGAAGACTGGCTCCTATCAACAAAAGAGCCCTGTGTTTAAACAGAAAGCATGTATGTCCAAGAGAAAAGAGGGCTCAGTGGTGATATCCAAGTATGCCATGAAGTCACCACCATTGACAAAGGATCACATTCAGTGTAATGTGAAACAAGGGCAAATTAAATGCTCTCACTATTCTAATACTTCACAGTCTGGGAGACCAGAGTGATACTGGAGGGCAGACTTTTTATATAACTTTCAACTTCTCAAGGCACATTGTTCTGAGGATGTTGGTGCAGAGGTGCCCTGACCATTTTGTAACATTGTGTTTTAATTTATACTGTCCTGTGCTAGATAATTCTTGGATCTTCTGCTCCTCTGGAAAACCTGGCATATTTTTCCCCTCGAAAAGTTAAATGAGCTAAATATCCAAGGGAGGGACCTGCAGGATTCCTACAGAGGGAATCAGTAAATATTTCAGTAGGAATCTACTACAGTCGAGTTGTTATTTTTTTTTAAAAGTCACTTACATTCTCACTTGTCAACACTACCACTAACATTCAACCCATAGACTTTACTGAGTGTCCAGGGGATAAGGCCAGAAAATTATTTTTGTTCTGGCAAAGTAGAGTCCACAGAACCAAACTGAAGCAAAACAAAGAAAGAAAACTGTGAACAAAGTGACCGAGGAAAATAAAGAAAAAGAGTTAGTAAACATAACAGAACCCTTTTTCTTCCACAGCAGTTTTTTCCTCTCATCCTCTGCTTATAAGTCACTGGGGACTGTTTCCTGTTTAAATGGTGCCGATTATAGAATGTGACAGCTTCTGGATTTCTTTGTAACCAGAGAGCTAACAAGCTATGGTTTTCTGTTCCCAGACTCTTGTGTCCTTGTCTGTGGACTAGCCCCAATGGGTAGGTTGGCTATGTTCTACAGTAACTTCTCACTTAAAGTCATCCAGGTTAATGTTGTTTCGTTGTTACATTGCTGATCAATTAGAGACCATGCTCATTTAAAGTTGCACAATGCTCCCTTATAACGTTGTTTGGCAGCCACCTGCTTTGTCTACTGGAAGCCCCCCTAAATTCCCTGTGCGGCAGCCATCCAGCAGGCAATCAATTGCCGGCCAGTTCAGGTGTCCCTCCCCCCACTACCCTGTGCTGCTCCTGCCCTCTGCCTTGGAGCTGCTCCTGGAGCCTCCTGCTTGCTGTGCAGGGGGGGGGGGGAGAGGGGTGCTAATGTCAGGGTGTCCCCCTCCCTCTGCTTCTGCCCCCCCCCGCTCCTGTATCTCATCTCCACAGAGTGTGTGTGGGGGTGGGAGGGAGACACGACAATGCTCAGGACGGAGGGAGCTTGCTGGCAGTAGCTGCTGTCTCTAGTTGCTGATCTACTTAAAAAGGCAATGTACTTAGAGTGGGGTCAGTGTATTTAAACGGGCAATGCATGGCTTTCTCTCTCTCACACAAGCTGTGTGTCTCTGTCTCTCTCTGCCATGCTGTCTCCACTCCCTCCATCCTTGCTGCCTTGTAGAGTGTGAGGCTACATTAACAACATGTTAACCCGTGAGGGCTCAGCCGAGTGCTAGTTCATCATTTAGCAGTAAGGCATTCCCTGGGAAATATCCCACCCTCTTCCACCCTCTGACTTCACCACCTCAACCAAGCTTCACAATAAATAAATAAATTAATGGAGATATCCTATCTCCTAGAACTGGAAGGGACTTTGAAAGGTCATCAAGTCCAGCCCCATGCCTTCACTAGCAGGACCAAGTATTGATTTTGCCCCAGATCCCTAAGTGGCCCCCTCAAGGATTGAACTCACAACCCGGGGTTTAGTAGGCCAATGCTCAAACCACTGAGCTATCCCTCCTTCGATCATCATTGCAGTATTAAATTGTTTGTTTAAAACTTATATATATATATTGTCTTTTGTCTGGCAAAAGAAATTTCCCTGGAACCTAACTCCCCGCCCCCTATTTACATTAATTCTTATGGGGAAATTGGATTCACTTAACATTGTTTCACTTAAAGTCGCATTTTTCAGGAACATAACTACAATGTTAAGTGAGGAGTTACTGTACTAATAATGGTTGAGCCTGAAAAGGGAGAGGGCTGAGGCTGTGAAGGAAAGCCTGGGCTGATTGGGGAAGGCAGTAACAGCTGGGGCCACGCCCCAATCAGGCCCAGCTGGTCCCTATAAGAGGCTGCGAGCCAGAAGCCCAAACAGTCTCTCTCTGCTTGTAGAGAGAGCAGGGTCTGGCTGCTAGGGTGCTGAGCAGGGTACGGGGAGTGGAGCAGGACTGGGGGAAGGCTAGAGGAGCTGGGGAGTTCCAGCCTGGAAAACCCCCAGGCTGCGGGCCTAGCTGAGGGCCTAAGGCAAGTACTGGGGTTGCAAAGGGGCAGCCCAGCAATAGGTAGAGGCAGCAGGTCCAGACCCAACCTTGCCTATGATGAGTGGCTGACACTGCAGTCTGCCCCAGGGCACGGGGGTGAGTTGGTGACTGGCAGTAGCCTACGACTGAGGCAAGGTGGGGGTAGTGGATGGGGGTTCCCCTAAGTGGGGAGACCTGGAGAAACAGTGGGGGTACTGTCAGGGGGCAGCGCCCACTGAAAGGGTCACCTGGGGTCCGGGAGGGACACGGGGGCCAGCGGTAGTTTGACACCGGCCGACAGGGGGCGCTTCGGAGGCTGGAAGCTAATTCCCCGAGATGACCAGCAGGAGGCGCCGCTGGGTGAGTCTGTGCCCGGTTACAGGTGTGTTTGTTCAGAGCCTACCACAATGGGACCCTGAGTCCATGACTGGGACTCTTAGGTGCAACTATAATACAAATAATGAATAATAATAATGACAGTGGAAGATGGAGAGAAGTATGGTAGCAATATTAAAATGCAATTCAGTTTTAAAAGGTAATTATAGAAATGATTTTGTGGGGTTCCATGTTTGTTTTTCAACAAATTCTATAGAAACTGTAGAAACTCTATAGAAACTCAATTTACAAATCAAAAGTGTGTTTTCTTACTGCTAACTCTGCAAAATTCACCTTGGAATCTGTATCGCAAAAGGGTTCTTTCCTCCTTGGACGTCATCACCAGTAATAAATCATCTGAGACAAAGGCTCTGCAGGCCAAATTCAGCTCTCATACTTACTATATTAAGGCTGTGTTTTTAAAATATTGAGAGCGAATGCAAAAAGTGCAAATGCAGAATGTAAGTGGACTGCATAGCTGCACTGCAGATGCAGCAATGACCAGGAATATAAGGCTACAATTCAGTGGTCCCATAACCCAGTAACAAACATGGTATGAGTTTTCAGAGTAACTTGGACCTTAGTCCTATTTCATAAATAGACTAAAGTTCAAGGGCACATAATGTGTCAGCCTGATTATAAATCATGGTTAAGGTCCAAATTGAACCCATGGGCCAGATCCTCGGCTGTTTGTAAATGGTCACAGCTCCATTGACTTCAATTGAGCTATGTCAATTTACATAAATCAAGGCTTTGGCCCCTTATTTGTAACCAGCTTAGGGACAATAGTGTTGCTAACGGGGTCTTAGCTGTTTGTATTTGTAGTGTAGACAGGGCCTTTGGAAAGCAGATTTATTTATAATTGGCTAGATTTGCAAGCTTACTTTTATCATATTATTTCCTGCCCAAGATTTCTCAATGCTGAAAAGAAATGATTACGAAAACTTACTCCAGGGCATTTTCAGGCAGGCAGGATTCAACCAGAACATGTCATTGCTGGTGCAGTTTTATTCCTGGAAAAGACTGCTAAGCAGAGCCAGAGTTCATGTCCACCAGGGCAACACACACTCAGCTCCAAGTCATCTTCTCAGACCTTCCATTTGGTATCTTTAAACTGCACAAAAGCAGTTTGCTCTAGCGTGACCAGACAGCAAGTGTGAAAAATCAGGACAGGGTGGAGGGTAATAGAAGCCTATATAAGAAAAAGCCCCAAATATCAGGACTGTCCCTATAAAATCAGGACATCTGGTCACCCTAGTTTGCTCTGTTAGCTCAATGGCCTTCCTTTCTCATGTTGTGTCTTGTAAAAATATTTTTATGTATGTAGCTAAATGTCAGGAGTATCCCAACTCTTCCAACTTATTTTGCTGTCAGTTCAGTCAAGTATGGTGGTGGGAGGGAATCCAACGCAGCACGAAGTATGGGACTTCAGCCTAAAACGCAATATTGAATCTTTACCTCTGAGCAGAGCCATTGTGCTGCATCCAGAGAACAATATAGTCTGAGCCAACTGAGGCTGAGCTGTTATTGTTCTGGCTTTTTCTTGTTGGGCTATTTCTTTACTAAGCCCAAAAGGAGAGTTAAAAGTCAGCTCGGCTAAGGGTGTGCACTGTCAGAAGATGACACACTTGGTAACATCTGTTGTGCAGAGAGCAAACACTATTGTTGATCTAACTGGTGATTTTCCCCAATGTTGTATGGTGTGCAAAGTAGCTGTCATCTTCCTTATATTATACAAAGTCTGGGGTGCCTCCAAGGCTTGACAGGATGTATTCAAGCACCTCATACTATTAAATGTACTACAGCCATAAGCACCATAGAAATGCCTATAAAAATAAATAAGGGACTGATCCAAAATCCACTGACGTAATAATGGCCTTTGTTGATTTCAATGGGTTTGGGATCAGGCCCAAAATGAATGTCATGATTGCTACTTGTGACATTTTATGCTGTAGCATACTGCAGTGCACAGGTTGTCCCAGCCCTGTGAGAGTGTATTGAAGGGATTAGAAACTCCAAGAATTCCAACTTGCAAAGTTTATACTTCATCACCCTATCTGGGTGGGATAAGGCAGGTTTTCCTTTCCCCACCCTTTGTGAAATGGGCAGGGATTTCATCTCCCTATATTCCATATTCTCCTGAGAGTTATGAAGGTCAGGACTAAAATTAATCAAAAAGCAGAATTTCCATCCAGGGGAAATTCCAATTTTTTGACATTTGTTTTCATCATTGATTAAAAGTCGAAATTTCAAAACTTTTTGTGGAATGAAAATCATGCAATTTTATCATTCAGAAATGTCAACGTTTTTTGTTTCCAGTCATGGTGACATTAATCTCTGTCCACCTGCACAGTCGCGGTGCCTCAGGGGAGTTGTAGATCAAGTGCCTCATGGCCCCATTCTCCCTCATGGGCCAAACTCTGGCCATACATCATCTCCAACGGTACACTTTTCAGTAGTTAGTCCTGACTACAGATGGTTGGGAATAATCTGCCCAGGAGCCCTGTGCCTTGGCAATACTTCATAGCCATTTCAACCCAACTGATCCTGGACTCGATGGCAGAAGGATTTCTCTAGGAGTTGTGCTCCTGTGAATGCACTGATGTGCATTACCCCAGAACCTCTTCTCTGGAATTGATTCACATCACAGAGATGGACAAGGAAGAGTGCTGACTGAGTGAGCATTGCATTCCTCATTGATTCTGTGCAGGTTTCTGGGGATACAATGCCATGGACTGTGGTCATATCCATAGCCCCGCTCTCACCCCCTTTCTGGTCTTGATCCTTGCAGAGGACCTTGTGAGGTCCTAGGGAGGTGAAAATAATGTTACAGAACTGGCATGTCCCTACCCCAGCTCCACCAGAACTAGAATCCCTCTGCTAGTGGAGGAAGATGAGAGATCTATACTCATAAATGAGTTGCTTCAGCCTCCTTAGTATTTCAGGAACTCTGTGGGGTTTTTTAGGTTGACTTACCATATTCAAGCACAGTCCCAACTTGTACAGTTTCTTTCCTGTAAACTCCACAAAAGGATTTTCTACATCTTCTTTCATCCTAAAGAATCACCAGGCTCATTACAAACTGTGCAGAAATCATTTCTCCCCATTTCTCCCCCCACCCCCAGCCACCTCACTTAAATACAGATACTTCTGGGGAATGGAACGTGGCAGCCATTTAACAGATAAACACATCTGTTTTCCCAGGCTTTTCCTGGAGCCGAGAGGGGGTGAAGAATGAGTTGGAGGGAACGGTTTTTGGGGGGGGGGGGGGGGCAGGATTTTTAATTTTGGTCCAGTTGTTGTCTTGTAAGGAACAATTGGTCCAGTTCATCTGTTATAAGGATTTTTTTTATTATAATCTGTACAGGGGCCCAGAGTTTTGGATGGGGATATTTTAAATACATTGACATAAATAACTTAGAGTACAACAAAACTGGGCAGCAGTTTAGGAGAAGAACTGAAGAAAAATACTGTGTCCAGTTAAAGCTGCAGAGGAACTTACTCAGGCAGAATATAATGATCTAAACTAGAATTTGGCCAAGACAGTGAGGTTAACACCTCTGATCTTGTATACAGTGCCATAGAATTTTTAGTGATCACAAGCGGTTAGAGAATGCTGTTTTGTCCCATTTAAAATACAGCACTTCCAGCAGAAAAGTGCCTTGCTGGGGCAATGTCTCCATACTGTTTCAAAAAGAATACTGAATCACAAACACAACTTCCTTCAGCACCTGAGGTTTTCCTTGGCAGTCTTCCATCCAAGTACTGACCTGGTCCAACATTGCTCAATTTATAAATGAGATATAATAAGATCACAGCCGGAGGTGATATGATTGTTGATGAGTCACATGCAAAGTTATGAAGGCTTAAGGGGATAAAAGTTGATGTTGAAATTGGATGGATGGAACAGAATTTGTTTTTATATCCAGGCCCTTTCACACCGAAGGAATTCAGATGTGCTTTACAGTATGAGGTATGCGTGGGCACATTTAGATTTGCATTCCATTGTGGAGCATACCTTTAAATTGTTGTATGGTGCCAGGATCTAGGAAGGGGAAATGCCTGCAGATCCTCTGGCATCAGGATTTTCAACAGGAGCCTATTTGCCTAGTATGTAGGTGTGGGCTGTAATCCAGCTCCATGCAAAAGCATTTCAATCATGCAGTTGTATCAATCTGATTTCATATCCTAGTGTCCTAATATGGGGGCAAAAAAACCCATATATAGCCTGACTGATCTGTTGTAATTCACACTTTTTGTTGTTTCAGTGCAAGCCTGTGTGTGTATATTTATTTCAGAATAAAACTGTCCACACACAGAATTTGCACTGAAATAACAAAAAGTGCCAATTAAAACCAGTTTAGTTATTTTTGTGCAAGTTTGTATGTAGACAAGGCCTTAGACATATGGTCAAGATTGACAATGTAAAATTAGGTCTATTATGGCTCTACCCACAGGATTCATAAACATATATGCAGGAACTTCAAATGGAATAAGTAGTTTCCAGTCAGGTTAGAAGTAACTATAAACTTGATTATTTCACCTTTATCTGACATTGTTACAAAGCTGAACAGTGTGTCTTTAGATCTTGGCAGTTTTTGTACATGTATATCTGATCAAACATGTTTAACATTTACCCCGTGGCCTTTGTTAGCTTCTATAGCGTCATTATGGCCTCACACAGAAGTCTAGTATGCCAAATTGAACAGGGTTGAAGTGGGTGAAGTCAAAGAAATTGGGTCTGCTTCCATCCAGTCTGAATTTGACCCCATCGTGTTTTAAAATGTCTACAGAGTGTGTTGATGTGACCAACGTTAATTCCAGGAGCTTTCACTGTACAGAGTAATATCACGATTATTACGGTGACACTCTGGGGGGTCACTCAGACCAGTAAGGGGTTCTGTCACCATCTGACCCGTAACCCGGGGTGCATCTGCGCTGTGCAGCTTTAGCGCGTTGCCCTGACACCAGTAGCCTCTTTGCAGCCCAATGGCCTCAGCCTAGCTTCCATCAGCCTGGTTACTCCTGGCAGGGTGACACCAACAGCGCTTCTGGTCCCGATCCCCCCCAAACCATCTACCCTGCAGCGTCCAGTGCCTCTCACTGGTTACTCACAGAAGGTATTAAGTTTACAGTCTCCCAGGAGGCAGAGCGCACCTGCCTGTTCATGTAGCTGAGGACTTCACCCCTCAGTTTAGTGTACAGCACTGAGATGGTTTTGTAATAAAACCAAGAATATGGTTTTATTCATTAACAAAGAACATATATTTAAGTTATAATAAGTAGAACAGAAAACACAGTTATGGTTACAAGTCAAACAAAACATGCTTTCTAGTGACTAAAACTTAATTTCAGCACTTTATAATCTTTATCTAAGCAGATTTCTCACCTATAGTCAATTCCAGCTATTCTTTTTGTTAGGTTAAGAGGATCCACTTTTTGTTATCTCATAGGACGTTGCTCATCCTTTGTCCCCTATCATGGATGCCAAAATGGCTTTCTGCCTTTGCTATTGTCTCTGTTTCAGAAGGCTTCCTGAGGGTGCAGGCTCCATCCCCTGTGATTGTTCAGAGGTCTTTCATTGATTTTTATTGTCCTCTCAGATGTTACCTGGATCAATTTACAGTGAATACGCAGGAAGACAGGCAAAACAGCATTCCTTTGTTTAGGACAGGCTGCGTGTATGCGCTGCTTGCAAAACAGCTTCTGAGAACATATTTCCATTACACATCTCTAATTCTTTATACACCTCCCATACATATTTTTGACCAGCATGTTACTAGTTTGCATATGATACCTAATATGACACCTTTTAGATACAGATTATAACAAGAATGTGTTGGGGCAATGAGTGTGTCAGGCCTGATGTGAGTTATGGTACGGTGTGCCCTCTGCCAGTTGGCATTGAGGGACTCCCTGGATCACAGTTACTACACAATTTTTAAGTTTTAAAAAAAAGAGAAACTAAACCACTAAAAAGTTAATATTAAGTCATAACATTGTGTTCTCCTGGGAAAAATGTTGAACCTGTTTAAAGGGGGAACAGACAAAAATAATGAGAACACCCCTTGTTTCAGCAAAGCCCAGCAGAACACAAACAACCATATGCACGTATAAGTCAGGGACTCATGTCTAAAAACCCATTTGCATGCACCATTATTTTAGTGCTCAGTAACCCAATTTGCACATGTACATGTGTGTTTTTATGAGCCCAGCTGATGAGCATACATTTTTACAGCTGCACCTGTTGTAATCTCCTTCTAAAATTTGGCACTTTGAATTTAACTGAAGCCCACAAAAGCATGCAGATTTAGCATTAAGGTTAACACTTTATTCATAACTCACTACTGTTTACATCTATTCTAAATTTGGCTTGAAGTCTTAGCACAAACACTGTAGAAAAGAATTTTATGTACAAATCTGGTCCATGGCTGGCTTTGAAAGCCAGAGTGCTAGGAGGCCTTTCATGCTTATTTAATGTGTGTAATATGGACTTGCTTATTTTCTTGGCTTTAAAACAATGTTGGGTGAAACTCCATAATTTCAGGTCCAGGATCAGTTCAGATAAAAGGCCAAATTCACCCCCGGCTTAAAGTTTAAATCCTGTTTACTTCAGTGGACACTACAGGTTGTTTAGGAGCTTACATCTGGATTTAGGAGCCCAGTTTGTTCACCCAAGTTTAAAATTTTTAACTAAAATGATTTGCCCAAAGAGAGATAGCCTTTTGCAGAGCTGGGAATAGAATCCAGATCTCCTGGCTCTCAGTCCTTTGTTTTAACCATTCTTCCCCTCCTTCATCAAATCCTTAACATTATCCGAACGCTGGCTTTGATTGTGTGGAATGGGATTATTGTCAAATGTAATTAAAACCACATGGCTTTCCCAATTGCGTATCAGGTAAGACACTACTGGGATCACAGCAGAGCTTTTTAGTTATCTGTTCTGTATGTATCTATCAGTCTAACTAGAATCATTTATTTTTCTTTATAAACCTTTTAAAAACGTTATCTCTGATAGGACAGTTACCAAGAAGCATTCACAGGACCCTAAAAAAATCAACATGCTTTTTCTTTCTCTGAACTGCAAAAGCCATTTAGTGCAGACCTGCTGAGTATCTAGCTCCTGAGTTCAGTTGAAGCTCTCAGCCAGATTCATTCAGATTCTTTCATTGCTAATGTACTTTATGGCCCTCTGGAGATGATGTGAGAGAAATTTGGCGGTAATTAGTTGCAGAGATGTATCCAGCAGTCAGTAGGTGCTCAGTTTGAACTGCACATCTTTCTTTCTTGTTAGATCGTTGGCTGTGATCACCAGCTGGGAAGCACTGTCAAGGAAGATAACTGTGGGGTCTGCAATGGCGATGGGTCCACCTGCCGGCTGGTTCGAGGCCAGTATAAATCCCAGCTCTCAGCAAATAAACGTAAGCTGTTGACTTTAACCTCAAAGGGTAGAACAAGCCCTCTGAACTGAAAGTGGTGATGAGGTGTCAGAGGGACAAGTAGGCGGGTAAAATGCCAACTTTCCTCCTCTTAGTGAAGTACACAAGCTTCTTAAGAGCTAGATTGTCCCCAGGCCTTATTAAGCCATGCAGGGGAGTAAGGTAGAGTCAGGCCATGTCCTCTCCATCCTCAATAACCCCTTCTTGGCTAAGTAAGAACTGCTCAGATTGTGGTGCTGTCTGCAGAGAGAAGAGAGTAGGAAAGCAGGGACTTCTTGCCCGTTACTCCCACTTTCAAGATAGTGGGTAGGGAATGGGAAGAGGGTTGGCTTCATCCACTCCACTCACTACTCAGGTTAGCTGGTTGGGCACATAGCCTGGAGTGTGTTGCATCCTGAATAGGGGTGAAGAAGTAACTTATGCTACTCCACCAGTACCGGGGGAGCAGGGGAGGAATTGTCATGTCTTTCTGGGGCACATTTCTACACCAGAGCTCCTCTTGGGATGGTGTAGCTATGCTGCCCTTTATGCTACAAGTTGAGTCTAACCCTAAGGGAGCTCATGCTTTTTCCTACAATACCTGCACGTGCTTTACTCTTTCAGTGAGTTCCATTGGAGTTACATGAGCCAGATCTATATTTTTATAATTCTTTTTTTTTAATGCTGCATGGTACATGATCTAAACGTTTCAAATAACACTAATTTCCTGTGAGAGTGTGTATGTACATTTGTGGATTCCTGTTGGATATTTTGCTGTTTATATTTGCATTTGGTTTCTGTGGGGAACAATGAGAGGTGTTTGTTTACAGAATCATCTTTGCTCTGTCAGAGAATAACTTGTTGAGCAGGGAGCACAGCACACACCACTCATTAGCACAGTGACCTTCTGCATCTTAATGTGCTAGTTGAGGTGGGAGGGAGATGGCTGAGACCTTCTGTTGTACGGAGGATGGGAAGGAATCATCTGTGGAAGGAGTTGGCATTGTTGAGGTAGGACTGCATATGGCAGAGCTGAGGGAATAATTCATAGCAAAGCAAGGAGTGGAATCTCGCCTCTGAAATGTTCATGAGCAGATTGCGCAGTCCTCAGACTTGAAATCACTTCTGAATGTCTTTACAAATGTATTTTATGAATAGCTCATTTTTATCATCATTTATTTGTACTGTAGTAATACCTAATGGCCCCCCATCAAGCATCGGGGCACTGTTGACACTGTACAAACACATAACTAAAATGCAGTCCCTGATCCAAAGAGCTTGCAATTAAGTATAAGACAAGAAACAACAGGCAGAAACATGTACATGGTGGCGAGGTACAAGGTAACCTCCCTCCATATCATTCAGCACGCATCAAACATCTGACAAGAAAAACCAGGTTAAGAAATTTTGTTAGAGCCCTCTCAGATATACCTGTAACTTCCAGAGGAACAACTGGAGTCCTGCATAGAACTGAGGGAATAATTGATTTAACCAATATTTGCAAATATTTTCAGTGGCCCCAAAACTGTTTTTCAACAAATTTACTATTTGACCAAAAATTTCACCCAGTGCAGGTCATGCATGCCTGTCTGAAGGCAGAATTGGGCCCTTAGACCTTGATCCTGCAAGCAGTTAAGCACACGGATAACTTTCCTCATCTGAATAGCCCCACTCAAGTTAGTAGGACTAATTCCAAGAGTAAAATATATGCATGTACTTAAGTGTTCACAGGATCAGGGCTTAGTCTGTTCTCTGGGATGGGTGGTGACTTTTGAGTAGTGGCCAGTTTAATCTCAGGCCTTTTCTTTAAAAAGAATTGCTTGACCCAGGAAGGACACGTTTCTTTTCTCATGCTTCTTTCCTGTGTCCCCCAGGAAAAGCTCTGAGGGCAGCAATAAGAGACTTTTGAACCATGTTGTTATGTGAGATAGGAAGAATCAGTAGGAGCATATGTGAAGCAGGTGGCTAGAAGTCATCGTAGGTGTCCCCTGGGCATGTGTATGATTTTATTACCCTTGATGTTCGTTGGAACATTTACAAACATGCATTTCTCAGGCTGTGCTGGAGGAATTGGGCAGCGGCTTTTTTCTAGTGTGCCAAGAGTTGCTGGAAATGGTTTATTTTCTCAAAACCATCCCAAACGTGCTGTAGTGCTCATCACACTGAATTCATTTTCTCTTGGTGCTTGTATCTAGCTCTGTTCTCCACACTGTTTATACCATGCAGATAGGTGGAGGAAGGATAATGCCAGAAAGGGAAGACGTTCACAGAGCTTAAAAGCAGTTAGCATTTGCTACAGAAATGACTTCCTCAGTATTTATAGGGACGGTATATCTGTGCCAAAGGCATCAGCAATTGAAATGCAGCAGGGTAGGAAAAGATGTGTCCTTGATTTCCCCCCTGCATTTTTCTACAGGAGAAACAGCTGTGCTGATGCCCTTTTAAGTCCATTAAGATAATTAAAAGATTTTGGTACAAAAGAGTGCATTCGTTCTTCAGGTCCTGAAGAAGAATTTTGTATACACCTCTACCTCGATATAACGCTGTCCTCAGGAGCCAAAAAATCTTACCGCGTTATAGGTGAAACCATGTTATATCGAACTTGGTTTGATCTGCCGGAGTGCGCAGCCCCGCCCCCCCCGGAGCACTGCTTTACCGCGTTATATCCGAATTCATGTTATATTGGGTCACGTTATATCAGAGTAGAGGTGTAGTTGGAATGCTTGTACCTTTCACCAACAGAGGTTGGTCCAATAAAAGATATTACTTTATATACCTTGTCTTTCTGACATACTTCAAATGTAGTTACAGCTCCACCATCCCCATACAATGCTACTAGACAATGGGGGGTTAATTATTTTTCTGATCCTGCCCTTAAGCATGAGTATCGTTGGTAGGACTGCACAGACTTTTTGCATCAAAACCCAAAGCCAGGAGAATTGATCTGACTTTGGATTTCTATGCATGCTCTTGAAACATCAAGACTTGGGCGGATCATGGACTTTTGTATCCCCTCCACAATTCCTCTGTCTCCCTCCACCCATCAGGCCAGGGCTCCCTCTTCACAATACCTTTATGTATCTTCTGAGGAAGGAGCCAGAGGCCTCATGTTCTTCCCCACCCTCTCTCCATTCAGCTTCATAGGGCAGCCAGTTGACCCTCTTCTCTCCATATTGTTTGTCTGAGGGTTCAGTCACCAGGTGTTCTCCCACTCCCACCATGTCTCTTCTTGGGGATGAGGGAGGAATGTGTCCACTTCCCTTCTCCTCCTCATAAGCCCCAAGAAATGGCCCTACTGTCTTGCTGCTGCTTTACATAAGCTGAGACTTTCCAGGATGTGCTATGATAATAAGGAATCCCCTGGAGAGATGCTAGTTCACAAAGAGCGTGCTATGATTTCACATGGAGAATAAGCAACAAGAGCAGGTGAATTATATCCCTAGTAATAAAATGGAGAGAGAGAGAATGCAAAGAAGTTATGCGATATAAGCTGAGTGGTCTTTAAACAATAAGATTTTCCAATTGTTCCATGGCACATTAGTAGGTCTTTAATTTGAAGACTGTGTTCAAGGTATCCTGACACTAATCAGTTTTCAAAATCTGCTGGGACAATTTTCTCTATTTTCTTCAGCACAAAACTCATAAAACAAAGGGAACCCTGTCAGTGTGAGCTACTGAACAATAAGATTTCTAATACAGATGGGGAGGTCTAGTGATTTTTTTAAATATATCATTTGTAAAGGGAATATTAACATTTTTGGAAACGTGACACTATATTCTGTTTTCTGAAACCCACTCAGAAAACTGGATAAGCAGGGAAACTATATGTCATAGTCATGAACCTCATGCAAGAAAAGATACTTATGTTACTGGGTTCCTTAAACATTATTGTCACAAGGGTAACAGGGAAATCTGTTAATACACAGTGAAACAGGTAAGAATCTATAGCTGGTCAAATAATTGAACAAGAACCTATGTGTAAAAATGAAAGAAATTTGTGTTTGCTATCATGAATGATACCAGACACACACACTTGCAGGATACATTACAGAACACAGTTGACTGTTTTAACTTCAATTTTCTAAAGGTCTCAGAGGACACCTGAAGCCTTGGATTATTTTGGGTTAGGGTAATAGTTTTCAAAATCTGCTGGGATAATTTTCTCTAATTAGCGTCAGGAAACCCTGAACACAGTCTTCAAATCCTCTAGGCTGCTCTCCCAATTATAGACACTAGCCGGCTTCACCAAGTCTAGCTGGCTTTGCAACTTCTATTCTGCAAAGTGTAGGAGCTCCCCGAGACTGGAGCTTTAGCTCTGCAGAGCCTAAGGGTTCTGCACAATTGTGCTGCAGAAGAGATCAGTCCAGTACTGTTGGACCCCAGCTCAGACTTGTGCTGCTTCTAGGATCTGGTCTTAGAGTATTTGGGAGATCTTTTGGACAATAGTTTCAGCAAACCCCTAGGGACATAGCCAAACCTTGGATAAGAAAGTGTTCTGGTTAACCAGGGTTTGGATAATCAAATGTTTATTGAGTGAACTTACTATCATTACTGTATAAAAGAATCCCTATCTTTTCCTCCTCCGGCTTCCCACTCCTCCTACTCCACCTCTCCTTGCCATGCACATACACATACTGTCAGCTCTTATTTGGCCACTGTTCCACAAAAACAAACTGGCATCAGCTGATAAAAGATCCTTTAGGACATCAGCAGGGAAGCTTGCTGAACTTTTTCCCAGCACTGACAGTCCTAAGTTGATTATGGACTTAATGGCTCCCAAATATTTTCCCTAGGAAGAAAGCTTTCTTTAGTGATATTCCAGCCAATCATAAATGAAAGCTGTATCTTCTATTCAGGGTTTCACTCATGCTTTGAAAGCTGCACCGGGCCAAAAAAGGGAACAGTTTTGTAGTGTCTGGACCAGATGAGATTTATGGCCTATTGATCAGGCAGCTAGATAGAAAATATTGTAAATACTGAACTGGTCTTACACCTACAAGTCTAGACGGTGACATGACTCGGTGAACTGAGTTACAAGACTTTAACTTGGCTTATAAACAGACTCCATAACTATACACTGAATTTGACAGAGGTGCTAATATCTGGTCATCAGAGGGTCATACAGTAGTGTGGACACTGAATCACTTTTTGCAAAAGAGTAAGGGTGGGGAATCATGGAGGGGGGAGCCCTTTTAAGGCAGAGTTGAGCACACTGAGGGCTAAAATGGAGAGTTTGTCTTTGCTTGCACTTTCCATGACCTCTGGGTAAACAGAGACTTTCTATTTTCAGCACTCTCAGTCCATTAACTTTTATGAACATACATTTGTACTAAAAATGTTCATAGATGTAGTTTTAAAGGCTCCACCAACCTTTTCCCCACTGTCTGCAACATTTTAAATATATCCACGAAGAACCCAAAGCTTTCCTTTATGGAAAATCATTGTGAGGCAGTGTCATACAGTGGATAACTTTTTGGCTGTTGTTATTATGAATAAAACAGAAGAGAGAACAGAGCACATGTCATCTTCCTGAGCCTGCAGACAGAAAGAATAGTTCTAAGAGATGTTTGAACTGCCCTAGTCATCACAACAGGGTGTTGATTCTGAACCACAATAATGACAATTAAAATGTTGACCTTGTTAACTATTTCACAATCGGTTGTTTTTAATAGAAATGCTCATCATTCTAGGATCCAGGGTTGGGCCTGAGTACTGTAAAACTTTTTATTTTCCTTGCCCATGTCTGACCCACTGTTCAGAAAGTCCCAGTGACAGTTCAGATCTTCAGATGAAAGCTAGCCTCTTACTGGCTGTGTTGCTTTCACGTGCCAAAATAGCACCCTGCTGCTTTCAAAGCAGGGCCTCACAGCTCCTAGTCGAAGGGAGTCACATGATTCAACCTGGGAATAATTTTATGGGGGTTGCATTCCCGTGCAAATTTCAGCTTTGAGGGGGACAACACTGTTTTGATTCCTGCCCCCAATTGTCAGCATTGAGTTCGAGAGGAGGGAGGGAGACAGGAAGCAGAGAGAGGAGGAGGGAACAGCCTGAGGCTGCTACTGAGTGTAGCTGAGCACTCTCCTGTCTGCCCGGCTTAGCAGCTGATTAGAAGGAAGGTGAGGAATCTGCTCTCTGGAGCCACAACACTCTCTCCTCCTATACCCCCACAGAGCACCAAGATGCTATTGAGATAGTTGGTTCTTTAGCATCATTGGTCTAACAGTAGCATGTAAACTGCAGGAGAGAGCAGGTTAGTGACTCCTGCCTTGGACTCATTAAGGGCGCAAACTGGCTTCCATTGAAGTCTGTGGCAAAGCTCCCAATGACTTCAGTGGTGCAGAATCAGGCCCCAAGAGCCTGTTTATGCTGCAGGTCTAATGGGCCCGTGTACTACCATGGCTTTTTGGGGATGGTATGGAAAGGAAAACACAATTATACCACCACAACAGGGGCATGCCTTAGTAGGGTGTGCTGTGAGACAGGAGTTGCAGAGTTTAGCTGGGAGATCACATGGCATGCTAAGGCATGTGGAAGGGAAAGGGTCTTGGGGGTTCAGCTGGGAGAGGATCATGTGGCATGTGAACGAACAGGGAGTTCTAGAGTTCAGTGTTTTAACTTTTCCCTTTGAACATTTGAATATTTTTATACTTCCCTAATTCAGCACAAATATACATGCCAAAATAATTTGGAAGAGTAAGATATGCTTTGTTTTAATTGGAGGCCAGGTGAAATAAAAAACTGACAGTCCCTCTTTAGACACTTGGGTAATAGTGGAGTATAAATAAAATCAGTAGGTCAGAATGTGAACATCCCTTTAAGATGACTGCTGACCTTTGCCTTTTGTCAGGACTTTGGGGGGGGGGGGGGGGGGGGGGGGGGGGTGTGTGGAAGGGTTATGGTACCAAAAGCTTGGCTTTTAATTTTCCTGTGAACAGCTCTTTCAATGCTTGGTTGGAGACAGGAAGGCTTCCTTTGCTTACTGACTCCATGCATTTTTGCATTTCTCTGCAGCGGAAGATACTGTTGTCGCTGTTCCCTATGGAAGTAGGCATGTTCGTCTAGTGTTGAAAGGACCTGATCACTTACGTAAGTAGAAAAAGCCAGCGTGGTGTTGCTTTATAAGAGCCTTGGCATCCTCTGGTGTTTTATTTACAACAGGAATGTCTGGTTTCTTTCTCTCAAATCACTGATTTCAGCACGGGACAGAATCCTGCCTTCAGGTGCTCTGGACAATCCCAGTAAATCAGTGGACTTGCACATGCATCTGAAAGTAGAATGTGGCCAGAGGCTCAGAATCTTGCTGTCCCGCCACAATTTTTCAACCATTTCTATGTGTTCATCTTTTGGCTGACTCGTTCGATGACAAGCACTTCTGTTTAAAAAAAAAAAAAAAAAAAATCCTACTGACTGCAGAGATACTGAGGAGGTTAGAGGACAAGCTTCCCTGCTGCTGAGCTCTGTCATCAAACTGCTCATGAGTTTAGCACATGCTTCTGTTCGTATGCAAATCTCTTGCTCTTTTTATCCCACATACCCCCCCCCCCCCATTCATCTACGGTGAGAAGAATAGAAAAGATACACGTGTAGAGCCAAATTGTGCAGTTAAGGAGTCACCTTGCCCAGCGGGGATGAGCCCACTGACTATTAGACTAACCCTTTCATGGTTGCA
The DNA here is from genome assembly GCF_002925995.2 of Terrapene triunguis. Classification (NCBI taxonomy): domain Eukaryota; kingdom Metazoa; phylum Chordata; order Testudines; family Emydidae; genus Terrapene; species Terrapene triunguis. The sequence goes on from NW_020664464.1 coordinate 5,116,978, forward strand.
ACATCTGCAGCTGGTGTGGAGGGAGCGGGAGAGGGGACGATGGCCCTGCTTCCTCCCTGTACCTTTTGGAGTGCCATGTACCCCAGAGCGTGCAAGCAGAGAACATTCTCTGCACTCAGGAGAACACAGCATTGACTGGTCTGTGGGCAAGGACACAAGGCAGGGCAGTAAAGCTCTTTGTACTCTTCCCCTCTCTTTCATACCCATGCAGTAGCCAGCCACCTGCTGCCTCCTTTTCAGCAGTGGCACTGAAGATAGATCAAAACGGAAGTGAGCTGAGTATGCTGCCCATGCTTTTATAGAAGAAAATGCTGCAGTATTCTCTAACAATAGCCCCAAACACTCAAAGTGGTGTAACTGGTAAGATGTAGCATTTGGGGCAATTACAAAATACTGTAGTGGTTTTTTCCCCTTAAGTTTGGATACAACTTTCTGACAGCGTAGACCCCAGTAAGGCCTGGTCTACACTAACACCCCAATTCGATCTAAGGTACGCAACTTCAGCTACGTGAATAACGTAGCTGAAGTCGACATACCTTAGTTCGAATTTACCGCAGTTCAGACGCGGTCCACACGCGGCAGGCAGGCTCCCCGTCGACTCCGTGGTACTCCTCTCGCTGAGCTGGAGTACCGCAGTCGACGGCGAGCACTTCCTGGTTCGACTTATCGCGTCCAGACCAGACGCGATAAATCCAACCCGGAAGTTCGATTGCCAGCCGTCGAACTACCGCGGTAGTGTAGACCTTGCCTAAGAGACAGCAAGCCATATGTCAACGTTAACAGAGCACCAGTAATAGCACAGAGCTGAAATGCACAGGCAATCATGCCAAAGTGCTTGCATCCTGGTACAATGGAAAGGGTGTTTGGAAAGCCCAGTATATGATCTGCTATTTGTGTTGAGACAGCAGTAGTTACTTAATAATCTTTTTATAGCTGTTTAGATTTAGAGCTGTGAATAATGACCAGCAAATTACAGGTTATAAACTAGAACAAAAAATACATAACATTTTCTTAAAAGTTCAAATCCTCTGAAATGCATAATTTTTAAGTGGACCGTCGGGTATTCCTGGCCTGCTCTAGTGTAGTTGTTATTCCTTTCCCTGTAAATTACTTTCTCTCTTCCCTTGCTCCTGCCTTCTCTCCCAGCGTACATGCTCTTTCCCAACCTAGCAAACGTTTGCAATAGAATTAAGCTGTATGGCAGCCAAGAGAGGAAATTTTTAGAAGAGAGAAAAGGTCAATCCAAGATCTTTTTTTATTTTGGAATGAGATGTTGCCTCAGCGAAGATTTGGGATAGTGGGGCACAGATGAAGTCACTAGGTTGAGATTTGGATTTGGATCACTTGGCACAATGCCACTCACTCAAATTTGTCCTGACCAATCCCACTCTTCCCCCCAACCCCCTTCCCCGTCATGATGGAGGGGCATCCAGGCCAAACCTGAGTGGCTCTGTGACCCTTTGTACAAGGCCGCAACGCCAATCAGTTTTGCTCAGTTCCAATGCCAGCCACACAAAACTGGTGGTTGCCCCCTCGCCCCCCCGAGAGGCACTGAGTGCACGTTGGTTAATTTGGGCCTGGTTTTCCTTTACTATTTATTACACTCCATCCCCATGGTATTATTATTTTGTCACTGTCACGTGCTTTCCTGCTCTGGATAATCTTTTTTGTGGTTGTCAGATTTGGAAACCAAGACTCTACAAGGTGTGAAGGGCGAAAACAGCCTCAGCTCCACAGGCTCCTTCCTGGTGGACAATTCTAGCGTCGACTTCCAGAAGTTTCCGGACAAGGAGATACTGAGAATATCTGGGCCTCTCAGTGCAGACTTCACAGTCAAGGTGAGGTGGCCCAAACATGGCTTTGTAAAAACAAAAGCCCAAAGTGAAACCAGGTTGGTGCAGCAGAAAGACCACAGGGATCTTTCCTAGACAGCATCCTTTGCCAGGAAACGTTTATATCTAGGGCTTAGAGAAGGCTATTTCCTGCACCCTCTCTGAATTTCTTGATAAATAGATTATAAAAGTTTCACTGGAAGTTCTTTGGGAAGGAGACTGAGTTTATGAAGAGGAACACACATTCCATGTGTGTCTTACACACAAAAGATGGACTAATGGCAAGAGAAGGCAGATTACTTTCCATGGATGCTGTCTGGGATAGGTATAAACTGGAAAGTCAAGCAGCTTACTTAGCTTGTGACATGGAAAAAAAAAAAAGACTGAGGGCCCGAGTTTTCACTCCATTATGCTGTTTTTTATACCAGTTTAGCCCCACTGAAAGTGTAAAATAGAGTAGAGAACTAGGCTCCAAGACCCCAAGGTAAGCAGGATGGCTTTGGTCGAGAAGCCATTGTATTGTTTGGAAGTTCTGTTTTGTGTTGCACTGGCAATAAGAATCGAGTTGTTTCCTCCCATTAGTGCTTTTCTGTTCTTCCAGGTAATACAAAACACATTGCTGGAAGCAATGCACACATTCTGTAGGAAAAACGCACACACAAAACTGAACATTTGGGGATTACAATAAAATAAAACCTTTTTTCAGTAGGTCAGAGAGACCTGAAGAATTTCATCCATAAAGCTGTAAAACTTGTACCATGTCCAGGACTCCATAAATTTTTCATCATGGGACCTAGAGCCAGAGGATGTTTGATTTAAGCTAATGCTGATGACCTTGTGGCAGCTGGAAGTATGAATGCTGTATTGGAAAATGTGATAGGTGATTGGATTGGATTGGAGCACTGCACTAGAGCACTGTCCTCTGTCTCTCTCAGCATGGTAGCGGCCCCTAATCCAGTCCAGACCCCGCAACCAAAAGTGTCTGGTGAACAAAGAGCCAAAGGAAAACAAGCTGAAGTTGTACCTTTCTGGTCAAAGGCGGGAATAGTTTAAAGAGAGCAGTTCAACCCCCTAAATGTCACCCCACAGCACTGATTGTATATATCCCAACTCAAAAGACTTTTTTCAATTAAAAATGTTTTATATATTTAAAAAAATCCTTTCCTGTTTTACAAATTACACCCTCACTTATAAAAGCCAAAATAATCTTAGATTTAATTTACTTTTCATTATTTACTGGTGGTTGGGAATTTCATACAGCTTGGATGATTGAAATATAATAGCTGGAAGCAACATGGTCCAGGGCACTGAACTGAGCATCAGAAGAGCTGGATTGTGTTCCAGACTCTGTCACTGCTCTGTTGTGTGACTTTGGGCAAGTCCCTTCACCTCTCCATGCCTCCATTTCCTCATCTGTAGAATGGAGATAATAAATCTTCCCTTCCTTTTATAAAGCACTTTAAGACCCATGCATGAAAAATGCCATATAAGAGCTAAGTGGTATTATTTGCAAATGCTTAGCTTCTATAGTCTGCTCCTGCTTGCCATTGACCTTAATAGAAATTTTGCCATTGATTTCAATGGAAGGTATCTTGTGTCTCTAGTCCATAACGCTTTCAGGGTTTCCCTAGCACCAGGCCACTATGTATGGGCTCTGTAAAGTTATGGCTTTGTTTTCTATTTATAACGCATTCATTTGGAATTAAAAATAAATAAATGCAGGGAAACATTTCTATTGGTCTTAAGTTATGTAAAGACTTATCTTCACACAACCTGCTGGTAAATTTTTGGCCAAATTTGACTAACAATGTTCCTGTGTTGCAGTATGAAAAAGGGAATTGTTGAGTGCAGAATAAGAAATGAACAAGATAAGGAGATATTTGATAAATGCTGATAAAGTACTTGGTGCTGCACAATACACAAAAAGCAAAGACAGGTTCTGTCCTCTTTTTTCACACAAGAAAATTATGGAGGCACTTTAGCATATTTCTCATTAAGGTTGCATAGAAATTTGCATATAGGACTGAACCAAAGCCCTTTGAAGTCAGTGCGAATCTTTCCAAGGATTTCATTGGCTTTAGATCAGGCCCTTAAAGCAGGAATAAAATCCTTCTCACACTTCATTATTTAAATATGTAGACAATTTCAGTTTTTACTCACAGTAAAAGTAAGAGCAGACTAGAGGAACGTGTATTTAGCCAACGGCTATCCTCAAACACAACAAACCCTGCCCCATTATTCTTTGCTATTTAATTAGTCCCCCTTTTTTTTTTTAATTTTTAGGTGCTAGATTTTCTCTTTGTTGGGCTTACCCTAAGACTAACTTTGCAGAAGGCAGAATATACAAATGCAGGCATCTCCACACTAAACCAGGCGTGCCCGCAACCTTTCCTGTCCACGAGAGCGCTGAGTGTTTTGCCTGCAATGTGCAGAGTTAATGTATCTCTGAAAAGCCAATTAAAGGCCCTAGAATGGTGGCAGCCAGCTTTACTCACAAAGGGGTGTCCTCACTTGAGTGCCCTGATTTACTTTCCTGGAAAAGCAATTCTTGTGCAAACAGAGCTAAGTGAAAAGGTAATAAAAAGGGCTCTAGTTCAGGGGCTTGTCTCTTGAAACACTCCTAGAATCTTTATTAGATTGGCTGAAAATGTTTTCATTTAGAAAAGTCAAGTTAGCAAACTTGTTATAATCCCAGGTATGCAAACATTACATTCCTACTGGCTGAAAAGTTGCTAACCAGAAGTGAGAAACCAAAGGAGGGCTGACATTTGGGCTTATTTACTGTTAAGTACTGATTGCTCTGAATTGCAGGAAGCAACTGCATGCAAATCCTACAGGAGTTGTACAGAAATAATTGTTTTGGTTTCTTTTACTTAGTAATAGTGAGTGATAAATTGGAGTCCATAGACGGTGCTGTCCAGCCACCCATCATCTGCTTCCACATTTTGGTAATAGAATGTATGAATAGTCAGGAGAATTGAATGCAAACTCCAGTTCTGTTTTTAAAGAATCCTGGTCTCTAGAAATGTAGGAGGAAAAGCCAGGAGCTGTCCTGACAGTTCCATGTTGTTGTTTTTAGTGTCCATAATGTGTGAAACTCCTCACCCCTATGCAGTGCCCAGCACTGGGCCTATGCTCCACTTAATTCCCACTTAAGCCTTTTCATCCTCCATCAGAATCAGTTGGTGGCCGGGCAGTGTGGTGCGCCAGTGGTTGCTACAGCTTTGGTTGCTGGGAGAAATAGGGCTCTTGGAGAGGAGGAAAGAGCTAAGTAGAATGGGGGTATGTCTACACTGGAGTTAAGACACCCATGGCTGGCCCGTGCCA
>NW_020664464.1:5122536-5130761 GCF_002925995.2 Terrapene triunguis
TGCAATGCAGACATACCCTAGATGGCTGGGAAGTGAGCAGAGAGACTCAATATCTGAGAGATAGCTGAGCCATTAGCAATTATCTTTGAAAAGTCATGGAAGATGGGAGACGTTCCAGAAGCCTGGAAAAGGGCAAATATAGTGCCCATCTATAAAAAGGGAAATAAGGACAACCCGGGGAATTACAGACCAGTCAGCTTAACTTCTGTACCCGGAAAGATAATGGAGCAAATAATTAAGCAATCAATTTGCAAACACCTAGAAGATAATAAGGTGATAAATAACAGTCAGTGTGGATTTGTCAAGAACAAATTGTGTCAGACCAACCTGATAGCTTTCTTTGACAGGGTAACAAGCCTTGTGGATAGGGGGAAACAGTAGATGTGGTATATCTTGACTTTAGTAAGGCTTTTGATACGGTCTCACGTGACCTTCTCATAAACAAACTAGGGAAATACAACCTAGATGGAGCTACTATAAGGTGGGTGCATAACTGGTTGGAAAATCATTCCCAGAGAGTAGTTATTAGTGGTTCACAGTCATGCTGGAAGGGCATAACAAGTGGGGTCCCACTGGGATCAGTTCTGGGTCCGGTTCTATTCAATATCTTCATCAATGATTTAGATAATGGCATAGAGAGTACACTTATAACGTTGCGGACGATACCAAGCTGGGAGGGGTTGCAAGTGCTTTGGAGGATAGGATTAAAATTCAAAATGATCTAGACAAATTGGAGAAATGGTCTGAAGTAAATAGGATGAAATTCAATAAGGACAAATGCAAAGTACTCCACTTAGGAAGGAACAATCAGTTGCACACATACAAAATGGGAAATGACTGCCTAGGAAGGAGTGCTGTGGAAAGGGATCTGGGGGTCATAGTGGATCACAGGCTAAATATGAATCAACAGTGTAACGCTGTTGCAAAAAAGCAAACATCATTTGGGATGTATTAGCAGGAGTATTGTAAGCAATACACGAGAAGTAATTCTTCTGCTCTACTCTGTGCTGATTAGGCCTCAACTGGAGTATTGTGTCCAATTCTGGGTGTCACATTTCAGGAAAGATGTGGACAAATTGGAGACAGTCCAGAGAAGAGCAACAAAAATTATTAAAGGTCTAGAAAACATGACCTATGAGGGAAGATTGAAAAAATTGGGTTTGTTTGTTCTGGAGAAGAGAAGACTGGGCGGGGGATGGGAGGGACGTAACAGTTTTCAAGTATGTAAAAGGTTGTTACAAGAAGGAGGAAGAAAAATTGTTTTTCTTAACCTCTGAGGATAGGACAAGAAGCAATGGGCTTAAATTGCAGCAAGGGAAGTTTAGGTTGGACATTAGGAAAAACTTCCTAACTGTCAGAGTGGTTAAGCACTGGAAAAAATTGCCTAGGGAGGTGGTGGAATCTCCATCATTGGAGATTTCTTAAGAGCAGGTTGGACAAACACCTGTCAGGGATGGTCTAGATAATACTTAGTCCTGCCTTGAATGCAGGGGACTGGACTAGATGACCTCTCGAGGTCCCTTCCAGTTCTATGATTCTGTGAATAAGAGAGAAGCCACTCGGGAGAGGAAATTGAGCTATTAAGGTGTGGGGAATGGGCCTGGCAGGAGTCAAACAAAATTAGGTGGGTGATAAGGGTGCATTCTCCCTCAAAAATATTTTTTTGCTTTTCTTCATGAAGTCCATAGTAACCAAAAAAAAGGGGGGGGGGCCTATTTCAGTAATGTAATTGGGGGAGGGGGAACTTGCCTGGCCTGCTATAATTTGTGTGTGTGTATAATGTAGATTGTTCATTGCAGTTATCTGTTTCTCCCTCTCCCCCATTCCATTCCATTCATTTGCATGCTGGTTCTTTTCTTGGGGACGTTACTGAGAGTCAAGCCGTCACCTCAATCTGATAGCTTTTTATTTTAGACTTGTAGAAAGCTTAGGTTCAAAGACACTTTAAAGAGTCTGTTTTAATAGTCGCCCCAGTGATCATGCTTGATCCCTTGTTCCTGGTGAGCAGAGGCTGACACCACTACAAAGATTTGTGCTTGGTCCCTGGTCAGTAAGGTGCCTCCTGTCATTTTTTGGTGATTCCCTTGGCTGATTAAGAAGTGACATTGACAGGCACCAGAGGGAGCTCTCATCTGTCAGAAAGACAGTTGGCCCCACTCTCGGGACCTTTGAAACTAAGGGAAGTTGAGGCCAAAAATCGACTGGGAGAATAATCCGTGGGGCTCAAACGCCATGCATTCCTTCCTCCAAGGAACGAAAAAGTATTAAAGGAATCAGCCTCTAATTCTGTTTTATACTATACAATTGAAAGCCTTCAGCATCTCTATTTATTTAGTCTGTTGTGCTTATTGTTTTATTTTAAATGATCATCTTAAATTATTTTTCCTGCATATACAAATTAGGAACAGCAATTTGTCTCCTTCACACCCTAGGTCTCTCATTGTAGATATAATTAGGAATATTAAAGCACTATTACTATAGAAAGGAAAGTTTTGTACAAAAGAGTCTTGCCATTTTTGTTTTTATTAACATAAAAAGGTCAAAATTACATATGCCAGATGTGGCTCACTCCCCCCCCCCTTCTTTATATGTTACTTAATATAAGGCTTTAATATTCAGTTTGCCATTAAGAAATCAAACTTGATGGTTTGGGATTTGGCACTTGCAAAAGCATCTGTGATAATGATGCAGAAAAATCCTTCAGAACTTTTATGGTAGGGATGGTGGTGACTGAGTTAGATCATAACATGCCAGATCAAACTTGACTAGACAAAAGAGAGTGCAGAGTGATGCAACCCCTGGTTTGGATTATACATAAAAAGAACACAAACACACACATGCACACAAATTCCATAAAGTCTCTGGGAATTTTATTAGAATGCAGACATCCTTACTTGACCATATATCGTACACTGACAACTACCTGATGGGCAGGAAAGGATGAGTTAATAATGCCTGCTGATTAAACAGCACAACTGCTGATGTAAACTTAGTACAGTCCTGGCGGTCAGATTACTGTGATCTATAACAGACATAAATAGATTGCAGAGGCATACATTGCAAAAACCAAATAGGTTTTTTTTAATGATATAGGCTAATTTTGTTCTGATGACTCAAAGGACAGCTCAGCACTATGTAAAATAAAGCCTAAATATTTCAATCTGTTGCTACAGTAGGGCCATTTGGAAATTTAATTGTTCCAAAACATAGTTAATTTTGTGCTTCAAATGTTAGGTTATTTGTTGGTTTTCATTCAGGATGCTGCAGTTTTTCCCAAATCAATATAGTATTTTCTCAAAGTGCAGTTATTCATCAGGGAACTAAACAGCCGGTGCCTGTGTACACACACGTTCACCTCTTTGATAAATGATTTACAAAAACAGTTTTAAAAAGCAGAGAAATGTGGGATAAGAATTAATTACGGGGCCCTTCCTTCCTTTCTGCCTTAGAGAAAAAAAATCAGTAGTGACTGTTTGTCAAAGAGGAAGTAACCAGTTGGTTCCCCTGGGGCAGATGTGAGCATATGCATTCTCCCAAATCTTCACAAAACTGGTGGTCTTCTGTTGCGTCTTGTTCCTGAAAGATGTTAGCACCTATCTGATGTGCTGAGCCTCCTTCCCCCGATTCCCACTGACTTCAATGAGAGTGAAGGGCAACCGGCTGGGATGCTCAACCTACTTAACCCCAGAGCTAGCAGGATTAAGCACAGTGCCAGTGTAACCTACACACCTTCTGGGTGTGGTGTTCTATCCCATCTATTGCCACTGAGACCACTTAAAGAGAGAGCAATTAATGAGTCTGCTCTACAGGCTTAGATAACAGCCAGTTGGCTTTTAGCTCATGCTATAGAGAGGCTCATGCACTAAGCTCCAGAGGTCCCACGTTTGATCCCACCCGCCAACTACCAGGGTCTGTCGGTGTTACACTAGCAAATTTGTTGCTACATAAGGGCCATTTGGAAATTTAATTGTTCCAAAACATAGTTAATTTTGTGCTTCAAATGTTAGGTTATTTGTTGGTTTTCATTCAGGATGCTGCAGTTTTTCCCAAATCAATATAGTATTTTATCAAATTGCGGTTACTCATCAGGGAACTAAACAGCTGGTGCCTGTGTACACACACATGTGCACCACTTTGATAAATGATTTACAAAAACAGTTTTAAATGGGTATATGCCATTTTGAGACTCAGTGATATCTCTAGGACCACACAGCAAATCAACGTCAGTTGGAGTTTCTTCTCTCTATTATTTTAAAAGACTTTGCCTCCTCTTCTCAGGGTGGTGGCTACCACCATTGGTAGGGCAGAGTCTAGGAGAAGGACAGCTAGGCTACTGGCGATGGGACAGCTTCACAAGTTTCCTAGTCTTCCAATTTGGACTGTGTGTGTGGGAGTTGGCCCTGTGCAACAATCTGAACTGTCTCCTGAAGCATTTGATGTGCTACAGAGCCAGCATGTGTTACTTTCTGGGTCTTGCCTGGGTTAGACAACCACTGATATTTTCTGCTAGATCAAACCCTTAGTTTTAACAAATTGTCAAACAAAATTCAAAAGACGTTGTTGCTGCATGGAATCAGTATACACAGGTCTTCCTGTGCTTATAGTACTCAATAGAGAAAATAAACAGTGATTTGTCTGATTCTTTCACCTGACTTATTTAGTATCATTCAGTTCGCATCTGTAGCTCATTGCGATTCCTTTGTACCCATGTGGTTGTCATGGTTGTGTGGGTAACTTCCACCTAGCTCTGGAAAAGATCCGCATCTGCCTTTTCTCTCTGTCAGATCAGACAGACAATCACAGACACACAGGGATACTCTTTGGGGAGATGGGTTATTATGTCTTCCTGACTTTTGATGTGAAACTCCTTCCCCCGCCCCCCCTTTTACTAAGCCCTGTGTAATCTATCTTCTGATTTATCTCGTTCCACCTAAGACCGCACAGCTGAGTGGATCTTTTTGGTTTAAGCATCATTGTTGATCTTTATTTTAAAGAGGAAAAGTAAATTCTCCCCAGTGAATTTTGTTTCTGTGTGTTCAAACCAGAGACCTTCTCTAATGGCTTCCAGCATGATACTGTGCTAGTCCCAGGAGTGTGCTGGGCTCTTGTGAACTAAGAAAGGTCTTTCTGAAGAGTTGATTAATGGACCATCCCAGCACAAGGAATTAGATATCCTGTTTCTGACATACAGAACTAAATGATATGAATCCATACAAGAGGCCTCTCATTTGTTGAGGAACCTGTATTGCTACAGCTGTATTTTTTCTGTTGGGAATTTACCTCAGTGTTTACTCTAATTAGAAGAGACCAGCATACTCTCAGTGGACCAGAACTCTTGTGGCCCCCAACATATCCTGCAGCATTTCCGTTTTCTTCTTTCCCCCTTCATGCAGTTCAAGATTTGCTGTGATTTGTTATTATGTTTCTGTCCATCTACGGAGGGCAGGGGAGAAACCCACAACACAGACTCTGCTGTTCAATTCAACTTGATTTGTCATTTTTTTCATTCTTGTTTTTCTGTCTAGTTCCTTTCCCTTGTCAGTGCCTCTCAATTTTTGGAGGGAGAAATAAAGACAGAGTTAAAAACAATTAGAGCCCAAAAGATTAAAATGGAGCAACTAATTGACTATATGGAGAGAGAGAGAGAGAGTGTGAAACATTTAAAACTAGTCTGGATAAAGCACTAAAAAACTCACTTCAGGGAACAATCTTGCACTGGCAAGGGGAAGGACTCGGTGACCTAATAAGCCATCTCCATTTCTGACTTGTGGGTCAGAATCTCCCCTGTGCTGTGTCCCCTTTGCACCATGGTACTGGTGCAGAACAGCCCTAGCAACACTGACACATTCAGCCCTGGCAATAACACCCAGCCTAGGGGGATTCTCTAGTGGCACAACAGCTCCCATGCTATCCCCCTCCCAGATGTCAGTGTAAGGAGCATCACTGGGGGAAAGGGTGTGGGACCAGGGCTTCCCTGTGCCCTACAGTTCCTCGTTGTTGTCAACCCCGTGGGGCCATTACCAGCCAGGCACTCTGCTTTATGCCAGGGGACCAGTCCAGCACACAGATCACCCAAGACGGGGGGGAGGAGCACAAAGAATGACTTCAATACACATGCACACACATCCCTCCTGAGTGTCAGCATATGCGCCTTGGCCACCACCAAGAACCTGAGCCTGTAATTAAAAATACAATCAGATCCTAAGTAGGATCCTAAACTGTATGTGGAAATCCAAAATTCAATTAACTAAAAGGACTAGTTTATAATGTATAACAGCACCACAGTAAAGAGAAAGAATATGAATGCATTACAGACCGAATAAGAGATACTCCTGGCACAGTAAAGAATTAGACCTTCCTGAAAGCTTTAGTTTGCTCTAGTTGAAGTATTTTACTTCCTTTTACATGTTAAAGTAACATTGATAGTTGCATCTGTTTCTTTTATGCGCATGTGTTTCTCTCTGGTACAATCAGCTATCTTTCTTTCTATGCTACTACAGTGTCTAGCCTTTCATTGTCTTGAAGCCACTCCCCCTCTTAAGAATGTAACCTTCATTGGAGTGAGGCAGAGGAAAGGTGTGTTGTTTTAAATGAGTAAATGCCAGTGGATGATCTCCACTGGCATTTACACACACAGTGGTGTGAAGTTCAGTCCAGGTCCTCTGTGTGATAGCTCTCCTTAAAGTTATTCAATAGCAATAACACTTCTGTTCCTTCATCATTACAGAACACAAGCTGTAAAACACCGCGGACCCAACTCGCTAACCGTTTGTCTGAGTGTAATTTCTGGCAATGGTTCAGTCTGAATATCAAGAGGCAACATTCTGTTTGTGCCTCTCAGTTTTTAATTACAAAATGCCTCTGGTATTTCATGTAATGCATGGTATTTACAAGATCCTTACAGCAAAATGAGTGTTAGTGTCACAAACCGTGGCAGCTTTACCATTATCATTACATCTTTTTCAGGTCCGTTACGCTGGTGCTGCTGACAGCGCGGTTCAGTTTATCTTCTATCAGCCCATCATTCACCGATGGAGGGAAACTGATTTCTTTCCTTGTTCAGCATCCTGTGGAGGAGGTAATATATAGCGTGTGTGTGAGAGAGAGAGAGAGATCCCACCTACTAGATAGCTCAGACCTGCTCAGTTATTTGTGACTGTGGCCTTCTAGTGGCTAGTCTACAGAAAACGTGAGCACGAATACTACTGCAGGTAAGGGAGATTCTCCTGTCACTTCCATGGTAGTAGCCTGTATTTTTGGAGTAGAAAGTCCTAAATTCTATTGTTGCTGAAACCTTGAAGACCATGTGGCCATAGTGAATGATAAAGCTATCAAATAATGGCCCAGATTAAGTGGTATAAAGCTGGTGTGATGGCTACTGTTGATAAATTGTATAGTCAGTTGCTTGATCTCACTTTGGTTTGTTATAAAATATACTCAAGATGCCAAATAACCAATGTCAGCCAGGTTTATTGCTCTAAGCCAATAATAATATAGTACAGGGGGAAAGGTTCTATATGATACCAGTCTCCGGGAACCGTATTGTGCAGCGTTGTTACATTACAGCATTACGTGCTTTCCAAGTTACAAATTTCAGCTGGTATTATTTATATGATGATTTTACAAGTTCTCTTTACTAGGGCTGTCGATTAATCGCAGTTAACTAACGCAATTAACTCAAAAAATTAATTGTGATTAAAAAAAATAATTCTGATTAATTGTAGTTTTAATCACACTTTTAAACAATAGAATACCAAATGAAATTTACTAAATATTTTTGGATGTTTTTCTACATTTTCAAATATATGGATTTAAATTAAAACACAGAATACAAAGTGTAACAGTGCTCATTTTATATTATTATTTTTGATTACAAATATTTGCATTATAAAAATGACAAACAAAAGAAATAGTATTTTTCAATTCACCTCATATAAGTACTGTAGTGCAATCTCTTTATCGTGCAAGTCTAATTTACAAATCTAGATTTTTTTGTTACATCACTACTCAAAAATAAAACAATGTAAAACTTTAGAGAGATAATGCTACCCGCTTCTTATTTACAATGTCACCTGAAAGTGAGAATAGGCATTCGCATGGCACTGTTGCTGCAAGATATTTACATCACAAGATATTTACATGCCAGATGCCCTAAAGATTCGTATGTCCCTTCATGCTTCAACCACCATTCCAGAGGACATGCGTCCATGCTGATGATGGGTTCT
>NW_020664464.1:5130861-5250476 GCF_002925995.2 Terrapene triunguis
TTTTTTTTTTTTTTTTTTTGGAGGTTTGGGTTCTGTGGTTTCCACATCGGAGTGTTGCTCTTTCAAGACTTCTGAAAGCATGCTCCACACTTCACCCCCCTCTCACATTTTAGAAGGCTCTTCAGATTCTTAAACCTTGGGTCAAGTGCTGGAGCCATCTTTAGAAATCTCACATTGGTATCTTCTTTGCCTTTTGCCAAATCTGCAGTGAAAGTGTTCTTAAAATGAACAACATGTGCTGGGTCATCATCCGAGACTGCTATAACATGAACTATATGGCAGAATGTGGGTAAAACAGAGCATGAGACATACAATTGTCCCCCAAGTTGCTCAGTCACAAATTTAATTACAGCATTATTATTTTTATTGAGCATCATCATTATGGAAGCATGTCCACTGGAATGGTAGCCGAAGCATGAAGGGGAATACAAATGTTTAGCATATCTGGCACTTAAATACCTTGCAATGCCGGCTACAAAAGTGCCATGCGAACGCCTGTTTTGACTTTCAGGTGACATTGTAAATAAGAAACTGGCAGCATTATCTCCTGTAAATGTAAACAAACTTGTTTGTCTCAGCGATTGGCTGAACAAGAAGTAGGACTGAGTGGACTTGTAGGCTCTAGGAAAAGAGAAGACTGAGAGGGGACATGATAGCAGTTTTCAGGTATCTAAAAGGGTGTCATAAGGAGGAGGGAGAAAACTTGTTCACCTTAGCCTCTGAGGATAGAACAAGAAGCAATGGGCTTAAACTGCAGCAAGGGAGGTCTAGGTTGGACATTAGGAAAAAGTTCCTAACTGTCAGGGTGGTTAAACACTGGAATAAATTGCCTAAGGAGGTTGTGGAATCTCCATCTCTGGAGATATTTAAGAGTAGGTTAGATAAATGTCTATCAGGGATGGTCTAGACAGTATTTGGTCCTGCCATGCGGGCAGGGGACTGGACTCGATGACCTCTCGAGGTCCCTTCCAGTCCTAGAATCTATGAATCTATGAATCTAAAGTTTCACATTGTTTTATTTTGAGTGCAGTTTTTTTCATACATAAATCTACATTTGTAAGTTCAACTTTCATGAGAAAGAGATTGCACTATAGTACGTGTATTAGGTGAATTGAAAAATACCATTTTTTTACAGTGCAAATATTTGTTATCAAAGATAAATATAAAGTGAGCACTGTACACTTTGTATTCTGTGTTGTAATTGAAATCAATTTGAAAATGTAGAAAACATCCAAAATATTTAAATAAATGATATTCTATTATTGTTTAACAACGTGATTAATTTTTTTAATTGCTTGAGATTAACGCATGCAGCAATTTACAAATATTTCCTAAAGTCTAAACACGTTCTTATAAACTTAACATCTATTTTTAAAAATGCTAACATGCAGGTGAGTCAGACTAGTTTCCAGCTATGCATTTGTCACTGTTCAGTGAGGCCTGGGGCCTTGGCATGAGTTGGCACCTGGTCTGCCAGTGTCACAACTAGCATCCCAGGTACTTGTCTGTGAAGGTACTTCTCTAGCTTGTACTAAGTCACAATGATGTATCTTGATTTTTGACAAGTTTCCTGTCTGCTTATGCCAAATGCTCACTTCAGTAAATGCAAGGAGTTATGAGATATTTAGCATAAGTGAACAGGATTATGGTATAAGTCAGTTTAGGTTATATCACTGTTACAGTATTTGTGCTTAATGTTATTGATGCTCAATGCATACATACATACATATATGGTGCGCATAATACATATTCTATATTAGTTAACATCTCCACTCTTCCCTTGCTAATGGCCTAGGGATGTGACTAAGGAAAATGGAGCATAGCCAGGGACTTCCTTTTCATGCTGATCTGTGGCTGCTCTGTTGGGCCCTTTAGAGCTGTTACTCCTGGGACCAGTGTGCCGTTCAGCAGGCCCAGAATCTTGGGAGTGCAAAGGTCTTCTTTACTGTCCCCTTCCAGAGCTGTACTATGCACGCCTCAGCCGGAGCTGAGGATATGGGCCTTTGTATGCAAGCAATCGTCACAATTAGGGTATGTCTACACTACCGCGGTAGTTCGACGGCTGGCAATCGAACTTCCGGGTTCGATTTATCGCGTCTGGTCTGGACGCGATAATTCGAACCAGGAAGTGCTCGCCGTCGACTGCGGTACTCCACCTCAGCGAGAGGAGTACCGCGGAGTCGACGGGGGAGCCTGCCTGCCGCGTGTGGACCACGTCTGAACCGCGGTAAATTCGAACTAAGGTATGTCGACTTCAGCTACGTTATTCACGTAGCTGAAGTTGCGTACCTTAGATCGAATTGGGGTGTTAGTGTAGACCAGGCCTTAGTTTATCTTTCTTCTTTTGGGCTCTTGAGTTTGTATTTGACAGTGTTTGGTAACTGACTTTCCTTTGCCTTCTAACCCTCCTGATGAAGGCAGAAAAATCCATGTTCCTGATAAAATGCTCTCCAGATTCCTGACTCTGGATCAACTGAAGAAGAGGCCGTCAACAGAATCATTCCAGGCTTTTGCCTAGTGCATCCTGGGCCAGGGATCTGGGGAAGTTAGACTATTCTATGTTGATTCCCTTAATCAGGGCACACGTGATCAGTTATATAGCTTGATATTAAGCCTCAGGGCTTTAATTCAAGGAGTTCCCAGTAACCTGCTCGTGCCTGGTCCAGTCTTTTCCCAATTTGAAGACCAACAATGAAAACAAAAACTGTAAGACAAGCAGTCTTGTCAACACATGTGATACTATGTAGCAATGTCATGAGCAATATGTTGCTCATGACCCCAGTAATACATGTAGTGACATCAGATTGGAAATCTTTCAGCTTTACTGCTTTCGTGTTCTTCTCATAGTTTTCTACACTGCATTCGTGCAAAACTAATTTACAAAGTTCATTGTCACAACTGTTTATAATTAGATACCAAAAGGTATAAATCCTCGCTGGCCAATCTGTCAAACAGCTTTGATGACAGCCCCTTTTCTAGGGAGGACAAGAATTCCACAAAGGAGAGGGTGTCACCCCAACTGCTGCTGCTGCTATAAAAGAAATGAGGAGGATGGATGAGGCAAAGGAGGGCAGGGGAAAGGTTCATCCAGAATGAAAAGATGGACAGTAACCTGCAACTTAGATACTTGGAGAGTGAGTCCACAATCAGGTCCCATGGTGTATGATATTGGCATTGGGCCCCGGTGCAGTACCTCTATACACAGATCTTCTCCTGCCTGGGTGAGAGGTGAGGGAAGTTCCTGGCCCTATGTGGGTTTTTTCCCTTGATCTTGCTCTATTTTATTACCTTTAACCATACTTAAGTGCAGTAGACAAAGAAGTTTCCATTGCAATTTTGGAAATTCTTGGAATTTTATTTTAAAGGATATATAGTTGTAGCCTTTTATAATATTGATAGGTTGGTATTGCCAGTGATATCTTAAACCACAGTGACAGGTGCCAAAGGTTCACATTCCCTAATGGCTACATTATCAGAATGAGCAAGGTGAGACTCACCATGAGGAACATCATTGGGTTGGGGGACTCTAGGAGCACATGAAGAACAGTATCAATGACCTCATCAACATGCACAAGTTATCAGTTGTCCCTTTATTGCAAATCTTCTTATGCCAATAATCAATGCTAATGCCAGTTATATGTACGTTAATCAAGATGGAGAGCAACCATAACATGTCCGTTCTGATGGTCTCCCATATTTAAGAAGGATGAATTCAAACTCGAACAGGTACAGAGAAGGGCTACTAGGATGATCCAAGGAATGGAAAACCTGTCTTATGAAAGGAGACTCAAAGAGCTTGGCTTGTTTAGCCTAACCAAAAGAAGGCTGAGGGGAGATCTGATTGCTCTCTATAAATATATCAGAGGGATAAATACCAGGGAAGGAGAGGAATTATTTAAGCTCAGTACCAATGTGGACACAAGAACAAATGGATATAAACTGGCCATCAGGAAGTTTAGACTTGAAATTAGACAAAGGTTTCTAACCATCAGAGGAGTGACGTTCTGGAACAGCCTTCCAAGGGGAGCAGTGGAGGCAAAAGACATATCTGGCTTCAAGACTAAGCTTGATAAGTTTATGGAGGGGATTGTATGATGGGATAGCCTACTTCTGGCAATTAATTGATCTTTGACTATTAGCGGTAAATATGCCCAATGGCCTGTGATGGGATACTAGATAAGGTGGAATATGAGTTACTACAGAGAATTCTTTCTTGGGTGTCTGGCTGGTGAGTCTTGCCCATATGCTCAGGGTTTAGCTGATCGCCATATTTGGGGTCAGGAAGGAATTTTCCTCCAGGGCAGATTGGCAGAGGCCCTGGGGGTTTTTCACCTTCCTCTGCAGCAGGGGGCATGGGTCACTTGCTGAAGGATTCTCTGCACCTTGAAGTCTTTAAAGCACAAGTTGAGGACTTCAATAGCTCAGACATAGGTCAGGGATTTGTTACAGGGGTGGGTGGGTGAGTTTCTGTGGCCTGCGTTGTGCAGGAGATCAGACTAGAAGATCATAATGGTCCCTTCTGACCTTAAAGTCCTAGTCTATTATTAATGTTTACATATTCACATCCCCAAGGGCACCATAGAAATGGGTGGATCTCTCAACAGGTGGGTCTCTTGATGGGTTCGTCTTCCCTTATTCATGCCAGGGAACCCCTTTTATCCTGAGTTACACTCACGCTCGTAACCCTTATTAATAAATGTTGGGATGCCCCACTTTGCAGAGGCCATCTTCTTAATTCTCCTTATCTTCATTAACATTTAAATCAACAAGTCCCCATTGTAACTTGCAGTCAATGCAGAATTTCTCATCATGTTACAACTGGGCATCTTGCGATAGTGATGGGCATATTGTGGCATATTTTCCCATCACCCATTATCACATCTGTTACAATAATCTTGAAACTTTATTGTTACAAGGTTGCCCTGGGGTCAGCTAGTTGTGTCAACTTCTTTCAGACCTAAAGCCTGATATGGCTAAGCTGAAATTTGGCAGGCCTCAGGCCTGTAGGTCTTGCTTTACTGCCTTATATTACTTATATACCTAACAAACTCTTACCAATAATACATCCTTATCAATCCTATACCTCTATAATACCTCTACATATTCCTATACTCATACCTACAAATTTAATCTATTCATCACACATTGATTACATATGGGTTAATTACAACAATAGATAACACAATTCAATGAATATATAAGATAATTAGATATGTAGTCAAATCAAAAGGAACTCAGTGAAAAGAAAATATGCAAATTCCCTGAAGTACCAGTACAGTGCTGGCCACATACAGTGTTACTTATTGGGTTGTTAGGGTCTGAAGTAAAAATTTCAAAAGCATCGAAGTCCCATTTTCAAAAGTGACTTCGGCACTTAGGAGTCCCATTTTCGAAGTACCTACATCACTTTTGTAAATGGGATTTAGGGTCCCAAGTCACATAGGTATTTCTGAAAATTTTACCCCTGATCCAAACCCACTGAAAGACTGTCTTTGACATCAGTGCATTTTGGATCTGTTTGTTACTTAGTCACACCTCTGCTGCAGTTTATTAAATACTGTATTGGTAAATCTTTGGTCCGTGTAAAATTTATTAAAATGAAACTAAGAATACAGTCTTGACTGCCTTCATATTTTAAATAATAGCTACACATGTGAAGTAGTGAGCCTTCAAAGTTCTGTCCTGCACATTCATAGTAGCTTTAAATAATGTCATAAAAATTATTGTTTACAATACATACATTTAGGTGCTGCATGCGTTTCAACACTTGCATGGTAGGTTTCTCCTTCTTTCTTATTTTTTGAACTATTTTTTTAAGTTGAAAATAAAACAAAATTACATGATCATGAAGTGAGTCTGGCAGCATTACAATTACAAAAGAGGAGAAGGTTAGAGTGCAGACTGAAATGCAAGGAATGACGCAGGATAGTTTACTAACTAAAACTGCATATCTACTATTGATCATGTAAATATCTCCAGTGGCTGGTGATGGGACACTAGATGGGAGGGCTCCGAGTTACTACTTGCCCATGTGGTCAAGGTTTAACTGATCGCCATATTTGGGGTTGGGAAGGAATTTTCCCCTGGGTCAGATTGGCAGAGACCCTGGGGTTTTTCACCTTCCTCTGCAGCATGAGGCACAGGTCACTGGAAGATTTAAACTAGTGTAAATGGTGGATTCTCTGTAATTTCAAGTCTTTAAATCATCGTTTGAGGACTTCAGTAACTCAGCCAGAGGTTAGGGGTCTATTACAGGAGTGGGTGGGCGAGGTTCTGTGGCCTGCAATTTGCAGGAGGTGAGACTAGATGATCATGATGCTCCTATCTGACCTTAAAGGCTATGAGTTAAATGGCCACTGAGGTGCACCGTTATCCTTTAAATGTCCATTTGCACATGCAGTTTAGGCATAGCTTTTGAAAACTGGGCTTTCTTGCCTTAATGCAGATCTCACTTATACTGTTTTTACACCAGCACAAATGAAATAAATTTTACACCAGCATAACACCATTAACAGGAAATATTGTCTTGTGGCTAAGGTATTTGACTGTTACTCAAGGGATCTGGGTTCCATGCCTGACTCTGCCACAAACGCACAGCGGGACCTTGGGCTCCTGGGAGCGGCAGCCCCATGTTCTGCTCCTTTCAGTGCTGTGGTGCCCGGGAGAGCCCTGCAGTTCTGTGGATACCGATTTATATCCACGGATATCTGCATCCGCGGGTATAAATTTGTATCCGCGCAGGGCTCTACAAATAATAGTGCATTTAAGAGCCGAATCAGCTCTTTAATCTTTAATGTATATGCTTTTATAATACAATAATATGAACTGTGAAGCATGACTACTTACCTTTGCAGTGCTAACTGAATTATATTGCTCCTGTGGCTCTAAAGTAAAATAAATAAATAAAAGTTAAGAAGTAATTTCAGTAGTGTAGGCATTTTTGAGAGTTAAAGTATGTGTGTGTGTTTATAGATCTATTTATATACATTGATCCTATCTATATTTAATAGATTTAATGGGTAATGTATGGGGGCAAATCTGTTTTATGAAGGTTTGGGGAGACACCTAATCTTTTTGTAAAATAAGTTTGTTAAATCTGGGGTAAGCCTTTTGTTACATTGATGGGGACTGTCATTTTGGATAATGTTGTACAAAACCAGGGTTTACTTGTATTTAATACATATACAGAGAAAGAAATTGAGCTCAGATGCTCTGTTTTTTGACTCTTTGAATGTCACAGGTTACCAGCTGACATCTGCTGAGTGTTATGATCTGAGAAGCAGCCGGGTGGTGGCTGATCAATACTGTCACTACTACCCTGAAAATATTAAGCCAAAGCCAAAACTTCAGGAGTGCAACTTGGACCCTTGTCCTGCCAGGTCAGTCAGCTCTATCATTAGAAGAGACCAGGCTTTACTTGAGCAAAACCAAATATCTATTTATTCCTCTTCCTGTTTGTTTATTGACCTACAGAATATCTCCGCCTTTTTCGCTGGGCAGTGTGTACTGGGTAAAGTAAAATTGGCATGTTTATCCCATGTACAGTGCAGAGAACAGTTTTAGAGATGGTTGTTTCTTCCCTCCAGATTACTTTCTGCCTCATTGTGTATTGTAAAGTGTGGGAAAACAAACTACCCAGGATAATATCCTATGATAATCACATGTCATTAAAAGTGTTAAGATAATAACAAATCCTGAAGGGGAAAACATGTGGCTAGCAGTGGGTAGATCTTGTTTTTCTAGGCATTAAATTTTGCCTTTGAAAAAGGACTGCTTGCCACAACAGAAGCTTGTGAAAATTTAGTGCAGGAACATAGTCTAATCATTAACATCCTCTGACCTTTCACCAAAAGCAAAAGACCCCTTCCCTGTCCCCTGCCAAGAACCCCGTCCCATAGAACTAATTGCAGAAACAGGAGATGCACAAAATCAGGGCATCCACCAGCTTGTTAGAGCTCTCTGATCCATTGAAAATTCAACAATTAGCCACTTAGGGGTCAGTTCTGTGAGGTACTGAACACCCTGAACTCAGAGAGAATTGAGGGATGCTGAATGGTGGGGCTGTAACTGTTCACAAATCACGTATTACATGTATCTTCTAAACATGTGTCCCAATTCATGGCTCTGCCAGAAGTGTGCTCAACACAGTTTAGAGGTTAAGTGTGCAAAGATGCCTTAAAGACACCTACTCTCTCCCTTTACCCTGGGGTTGCTCTGTGCCAGGCTCAAACCACACTCAGATTAGAGCAGCCTCAATGGCTTCCAGTGGCCCCGCTGCATGTACACCCTCTGGTATGCCAGGGTGTAAGGACTCCCCCAGCCCCCTTCCCAGCACCAGCTGCAGGGAGGAGGAGGATGGTCTGGAGCCCTTATGGTTTCTCTGCACCACCCAAGGAGCCTTCAGTGGTGGGTGGTGTTCCTCTAACCAGGTAAACTGGCTTTTGGCTGAGGAGCACAAAGTTGCTCTCTCATTAGGTGACTCTGCCCCTTGATCCCTTTAAAAAATGACAGAGCCATTGGCATAGTCACAACTGGGAAATCACTCAAGCTCTTACTGTCATGGAGACAGGTAATGTTACACACTTGACAGAAAACCTGAAGTACATTTGCTCTTACGCCAATAAATACACCTTGTAGAATCTTTCAAAAAGACTGAGGGGAATAAAACCCACTGAGCTATGATTAATGATGTGACACAGACTGGTATAAAAGCAGGAAATCCAAAGTTAAAGATGACATCAGGAGGATTGCAGGTGATTTATGTCAAGGTAGAATTTGGTCTCAACCTTCCTTAAATTGTACTGCCCTTGTGATGAGAAGGGAGTGTGCAATGGGAGATGATGGACTTGATATTCCTGGCTTTCATGTGTTTCTGTCACACCCTAACACACAGCACTGGCTCTCAGTTGGTATTACTGTGGGCTCTGTGTGCATCTAATTTACAGGCAGAATGTAGCTCAGTATCTCAACCCTAATAAGGGGTTATATTTAGTTAGGCATGCATTAGTGGCAAAGGGAAATGAGCTGGGAAGCAGAAGGGAGTCGTAGTACTGCAATCTCTCACTATTCCCTTGGTGATTCTTATGGATCCAGGAATAGAATACAATGCCCAAAACTTTAGTACAAGAAGAAGCATTATCTTGAAAAAAAATGAAAGATTAGAAAATAGCATAATATGGATGAATGCAACCAAACTGAGAATAGGTTATGGCACAAACTTCCAGAGAAGATTAGGCCAATCCAAAGGCTGGTCATCTTTAGGAAACACTGCAAAACCTTCTCTTTGACAAAGCCCAATGACACTCACTGTCAACACACTCTTCTACTTGCCTTCTTCGCCCCCAATCAAAATAAACAAAAACCACCCCTCAAAATAACTAACAAATCACAAAACCATAACCATGCTCCAAACAGAGGTTTCATACCCCCGAAAGGGAGAAGAACCAGAGATTCCATGAGGTCCATTAGGGACTTTGCTATGGCTGTTGATTTTTACATAGAAGGTGCTCAGATACTACAGCAATGAGCAGCAGTATAAAACCCTCAATAGATTAGATAAAGGAAGACAAACTAAAATTGCTGGATCCATTTCTCCCCCTCCCTCCCTCGGATTCAATGTTCTCTTGTCCTTGATGTTAAGGCAACATTTTGTGCGGGTTTTGCTCTCTGTGGTTTTCCACTGAAACAATTACAATCTTTTTTTGGGGGGGGGAGGGGCGGGAGGGTGATTTTTCCCAAAACAAATTTCCCAGTGAGCACAGACCAACCATGGTCAAGTATTAGAGCTAAAATATTTCAGAAAGCGTGACTATGAGAAAATGGCAGGCTATAATGGAAATCAAGTACTGTGAGTATGTCTACGCTTTGAGCTAGGGATGTGATTCCCCGCTCAAGGAAACCTATTCAGGCTAGCTCTCCTAGAGCTTGTGGGCCAAAGAAAAAATGTAGCCACAGCTTCACAAGCTTGCTGCCCCCAATATGTACCTAGTGTCTCCGATGGACATGTACGCATGTTGGCTAGCCCCTCCCACCACTTGCACCACCTTGGCTACACTTCATTACTTTAGTAGGCTAGCTTTATTCGAGCTCGTGTTGGTATGTTTCCTTGAGCTGGGAATCACACCACTGGCTCAAAGGGAGGCGTGAGCAGCACCTACTGTAATGGGATAATTTTATTTTGGCATTGATTTTGATAAACTGTTATCTGACCTGGTTTTTGTTGTGTTTTTTTTTTTAAAAATCCAGTTCTGGATCACACATGTCTTTTCTCTCTGGCATTTACCCCAAGGCTTTTTTTGTTTTTGTTTTTTAATAATCTGAAATTGCACATGCTCAAATGTTAAGGCAGGTGGCTGCAAGGTACGTGGGAGGAAAGAGGGAGAAAAAAGCTTTTGGGCAGATGTCAGGAAGTAATTTTTGTTTTGTTCAAGGCACATAACTAGGTAGAGCTGTTGACATAAAGACCCTGGGGAGGAGAGTCATTTAGAAACAAAGCTATGCTGTCCTAATGTACAGGGAGTACCAGAAATGACTCAACTTAATGGAAGTGTCTCCACAGAATGCCAAGTTACTGACAACCATGACTTTCTGGAGAACACAAAGAATCAGTAACACAAACTCAGAATCAAGGACAGTCTCTGATAAGAAGATAAGATTCAGAAAACTACAGAAAATAAGGATGGTCTTGTGGTTAAAGCATAGACTGGGGGGATCAGGATTTCTGGGTTCTAGTCTCTACCATGAATTCATTATATGAGTATCTAAAACACACAATCTCTGTGACTCAATTTCCAAAGCCGTAAAAATGGGATAATAATTCTTCCCTATCTCACGTGGTTGCTGCGAGGCTTAATTCACTAATGTTTGCCAGGTGCTCATATACTATGGTGATAAGTGCCATAGAAAAGCTGATAGATGTAAGTGGTTTTGAAAAAAGAAATGAAGAGGCTTTACTGTAGTGGAGTTTATATCTGAATTCAGACTGAGAGGAAGGACAGCATTGTTTTCTAATAATTGTGTTCCGTGGTTCTGGGGATTTACAGTGGATATATGTACAGTCTTTTACCTCTAGCTTGTTGCTCCCTATTGGCAATAATTAGCACCATTTTTGGCAGTGTCAGCAGCAGAGAGGCCAAGGATTGAGTGGACATGGAAAATGAACCACCCTCTCTTCCTTAGTTGCTCAGAGTTGAGGAGCAGCGTGGGGAAGCTTACACTGCCAAATCCTGTGCTGTACCTGCTCTGTGGCAAAATTCAGGACCTCAGTTGCTGAGGTTTTCATGAATGCTAAATTCATAGCAGCCCTCTTTTCACTTTCCAAAACATTCACATGAGGGAGAGCTTTCAGCTGAAAAAAAACTTGATGGGAAGTTCAGGTGTCACCAATAGCCTCCCGATGGCTGCACAAAATGACTCCCTTTTCTAATGACCGGAGAATGGAATTTTATTCCTGTTTGAGAAAGGAAGTCTGTTTGGACTTGACTTAACTGGGTGTGCTGTGGACTTGCTTATATCTTTGAGGTGCTGTAAACTGAACAAACTGTTCCTTTCATAATTCAAAGGCATTCTTCAAAGCAGTGTTGTTAACAAGAGTTTGAAAGGTTTTCACTTCACACACCGTTCCAGGTCACTGTTTAGTTCCTACCCTCACTGTTCCTACCCCCATTTCCAGCATTGAAGTTGCATCTAGATTCCAGCTTCCCAAGCTATCTCAGGTGACATTCACTGATGCACAGAACTCTCTCTATCTACTCCATGATTTTATACCATTCCTATCTCCTTTGTCTCTGAACCTATGGTCCTTTGAGTCATTTAAGCTCTACTTAAGCCTTTATTGCAAGGGTTCTCAACCTTTTTCTTTCTAAGGCCCCCCCACTATGATATAAAAAATCCATGTCCCACCTGTGCCACAACAACTGGTTTTCTGCATATAAAAGCCAGGGCCGGCATTATGGGGTAGCAAGCAGGGCAATTGCTTGGGCCCCATGCCACAGTGCCCCCGCGAAGCTACGTTGTTTGGGCTTGGGCTTTGGCTTCAGCCCCGGGTGGCAAGGCTCAGGGCCCTGGGCTTCAGCCCCATGTGGTGGGGCTTTGGCTTTCTGCCCTGGGCCCCAGTGAGTCTAATGCTGGCCCTGCTTGGAGGACCACCTGAAACTTGCTCACAGCCCCCCAGTGGGCCCCGGACCGCTAGTTGAGAACCACTGCTTTATTGGGTGGTTTCAGTGGTATGTACGGCTTTGTGCAGGTCCTCTTCACCAAGATGAATTCCACCTATAAGCCTTGTCTGTACTTCAAAAAATATTCCCTGTGACACACCCCTGGCAGCTGGAGTACTTCGTCAATTAAACCTGCTTAACTGACACTGGTAACAATGCCAGAAGTCACCTGAAGCCTTGACTCTATGGCTCCTACCAGAACTGGTGCTAATACTGGTGGGAATTTTTTGGAAGATTTTCTGGTTCAGACATGGCCTTCAACACCTGGAGACCTGAGGTCATTCCCAAACATAGCTTCAATGTTTAGCATTCCCAGCAAAATTGCAACAAACCATCTCCCTTTGGCATCTGACGTATCATTTCTGTATGCGCATGTGTGTGTATGTAGTATACGTAATATTATTTGGCACAGTGTCTGATAGGTACCAAGAAGCAAAATGAAACTTCAGTATTAGATAAAAATTGTTGTCCCTATTTTTTTTTTAGTTGTAATTGTTAACTTTTTAGCTATTCTAACAGCAGCAGCGTGTTACAAATCATAGCACATGAAAGCATTCCTAGTATGTCATGACCATTCAGATCAAGCCAGAGTACTTGGAAACCCATCAGAGAACAAGATCGCATGGACTTTATAGTCCACTTCACTCTGTGATGATTTGATTGTGAAGGTCACTAGTATTTCTTCAACCACAATAGAAGACATTTGTGTGGTGACCTTTTGTGAATCTCATCAGAGAGGCAGCTAGTGTTTCAGTATCATGAATGAACACATACAATTAAAAAGCGGACTAAGATATTTTCTTAACTAATCATAAAGGTCTCTTTGGTTCATTACAAATTGGCAGTCAGTGCAGGAAATTGCCAACTGCCTTCCTTTTAGCTTGTCATCACCTCCTTTAAATGTATTTAATTTGATAGCAATTATGAGGCAACTACCGCAGTAAATCAGTATTCCTGTTTTCACTGCACTCTTTGTCAGAAGATAAATGAAATTAGAGTTCTGGCACATTTCTGAAGAGAAGGGGCCCTCTCTCTCTGATGCATGCAGTAGCAACAGTAAATCTGTGATTATGAGGTTCTGAGAGATGATAGTTCACTTATTCCTATTGCCCTCCATTGGGATGTACAATAAACTTTATTTTGAATAGTCTTCCATATAAAATGACTCCAAAATGCCTTATAGTTACTGTACATAATTTAATTGCAGATTTTAACCAGAGAGAGGCAAAAAGATTATTTTGGATTAAATTTAGAAATAGATCAAGTCAATGAGGTGATGAGACAAAGGAAGCCTTTTCCAGATGGTAGGAGATGCAAAGAAGGTGGCTGTCACATCAATGCAGATGAAATTGTGTGTACTAGAGAAATGAGGCTGATATTATTTAAACGTAGGGAGTGGATAAATAACAGCGGGGAGACAAGCTCTTTCATACAAGGTAGAGTGAAGTGCATGGAATTATAAAAGTAAGGAGGGCAATTTCTAATTTATTCCTAAATGAATGCAGAGCCAGTGTAGCTGTCGGATGGTATTACTGAAATTGTTCATCCTTTGTATTTGTGAGAAGGTGGACAGTAGGATGTACTGCACATGCTGCAGTCTTCATAGGTAGGATTTAGGAGCCAGAGGAGACTAACTGAATAGTAAAGGCAAGCGGATATGAAAGTATGGATGAGGATTTTAGTAGGCATGGAATTGAATTTGCGATATACTAGGTATGAGCAATGCAGTTGAGATGATAATATACGTGTCTGAAGGCAAAGGAAATATGGGAAGAGAATGAGGTTAGAGTCAAGGATGATACCGGAGTAGTGGCAAGTGGGTCATTAGAGTTGCACAGGAGGATGGATAAAATAGAATTGTGCTTGTGAATCCTCTGCTTGCCTGAAGAAGCAGTTTTCTTTTGCGGACATGTAGGTAAAAACCAGAAATGCTGCATAGAGCTGAAGGAATCTGAAATGAAGCCACAAGATGATTTTGTTAGGACAGGCAGGGAGGGTGGGTTGGGAGGTGTTAAAAGCTATGTGCAGTTGAGTAACATCAGTGTAAAAGTGGTAATTAATGTTAAAGGACGAGATAAGATAAGGGAAACAAGGAGGGTGCCATCAGCAGCAGTTAATAAGCTACATGGCAGAGAACAGTTCCCATGCTAGTGTTAGCACCAAACTCAGATTTCTGTCTGTCCTAGAGCAAGATATGTTAAAGTTGATTGCAGGCTATTTTAATGAAGCACTTGTTGAGAATGAAACTCCAGCAAATATAGAAAGAAAGTTGACTACTGGAATCGGCTATGTCTACACTAGCACTTTTGTCTGCATGACTTATGTTGCTCAGGGTGTGAAAAAACACCCCTCTGAGCGACATAAGTTACCCCGACAGAAGCACCAATGTGGACAGTGCTATGTTGGTGGGAGACACTTTCCTGCTGACACAGCTACTGGTGCTCGTTGGAGGTGGTTTAAGTATGTCGACGGGAGAGCTCCCGCCTATTGGCATAGAGCAGCTACATGAGCAATCTTACAGTGACACAACCGCATAAGTGCAGCTGTGCCGCTGTAAGCTCGCTAGTATAGACCTGGCCGGTTCGCACTGGATATTCTGCTGTGGTTGTTTAGTGGAAGAAGATATCGCAAATTTTAATCCCTATGTACATCAAACCTCATCTAAATCACTATGGAAAAGTTAGACTAGATGAAAATGTTGTTGATTTTGACATCTTCTGTTTTAATTGGTGGCACAGCATATTTTAAGGGGCTTTATTATATGTGCCACAGAAAGAAAAGTAACTTTTGTGCTTTTGCTGCTTCCCAATTTAAATTGACATTACCCATTCCAAGGCATCTAAACAAACTGCCAAGCCTAATCAGAACCCACAACATTACTCTGGGAACCCTTCTCGAAAAAACAAAACAAAACTGTTGTTTGCCACTTTTGATTAACCTCAGTTATGAGAGCTTCAAAAAGTCTGATACAGATTCTGGAATTGGTCTTCAGAAGTCTATAGCAATAGCCCGTAAATGCTAGCAATGCGTTTCTGCAAGGAAAAATGAAAGAGATGCACCCCAGGGAGGTCGCTTTCATTTGTTACAATGACGAGACATTATAGCTCTAGATAGATGAGATGAGAATCCACCAATATCTAGGTATGAGACACTCTAGAATGCTGAGCCAGAGATGTGAGAAAAGCTGGCTTTCTCAAAAGGATCATCTGCAGTTTTTTATTATGAGTATTTAAGTAGCCACTGCCAATCAGCTCAGTTTCATAAGCTCCTTAGAGAGCCGACAATGGCTTTTACCTGTCTAATGCACCTGGCAGATGTAAGGCACTGTCAACTTAATAAATATAATATTACACTTGTGGCTTTTTGACACTGGTGAAGTGTAAGGCAGTTGTCTTTTGGCTATATAGTTAGGGATTAAGCATGATGATCCAGATTCCAGAAATGGGAGTGCCTTTACTTTAGAAGTAGGCTGCTCACATACAGAAGTTTGAATTAAAAAGCCATTAGCAACCATTACCACACAGTTAACACAGATATCTCCTAAGACTGGGGGGAATCAGTGGTGATCTCAGATAGTAATGTATGAAAATGCTTCCTTTTTAAGGGTGAGTACTGTATCTGTTCTGCAGAACAAAACAATCACAGTGCAATTATCTCACAAAATCATGGTGTCATCGTCCTCATGATGTGACAATGCAGCAGCATCACACTGTGACTTAATGGCAGAATGCCTAACCTAAAATATGAGACTTTCTCATGGTGCATGGGACAGTGCAATGAAATCATGACTCTCCTGTGAATATTGGCCTCTATAGTAACTCTAGTTTTATATGGCAGCATTTTTACAGCCTTTTCAGGTGAAGATCACTAGTGGAGGTGTGACATAAGAATGGCCATACTGGGTCAGACCAAAGGTCCATCTAGCCCAAAATCCTGTCTTCCGACAGTGGCCAATGCCAGGTGCCCCAGAGGGAATGAACAGAACAGGTAATCATCAAGTGATCCATTCCCTGTCGCTCATTCCCAGCTTCTGGCAAACAAAGGCTAGGGATACCATCCCTGCCCATCCTGCCTAATAGCCATTGATGGACCTATCCTCCATGAATTTATCTAGTTCTTTTTTGAATCCTATTATAGTCTTGGCCTTCACCACATCCTCTTGCAAGGAGTCCACAGGAGTGACACCCCACTCCCAAGCTGAACTACCATTGGCTCTTTTCTTTGCTCGCAATATGCTTGATGACCTACAGAATGTCATTTAAAAGACAAAGTCCTGCCCTGAAAAGTTTACAATCTAAACCCCCTCAGTGCAGAACCCTGGGGTAGGAAACATAGCAGTTCCAGCTGCGTGACTGCAGGTGCCATGTAGCCTATAGCACGGTGTAAAACAAACAAAAGAAGCTGTAGTTTCTAAGGGGGCTGCTTCTGTCTCCAATTAGCCCAATGTGATTTGGAGGTGGGGGCAGAAAGGCTTGCAAAGATTGGGGGAGAGAAGTGGGGATGAGGGATCTGCAGGATTCCTGCCTTCTGTGCAGAAGTGCCCTCCAATGCTCTTTAGCTAGAAGGCTGAAACCAGGGAGAGTTCCTTTTAAGCCCCCAACCTGACTTCTCTTCAAGCAGCTGATCAGGCCAAGTTTTTCTTCTTTGCTCCCTTTGGAGCTCAGAGATAGTCCAGAGGCACCAAGGGATCCTGCCCTTGCCTCCTGCATAGATCCTTCCAGTAAGCAGTGCTGGGGAAACTACCAGCATTCCTGCCAGTAGTCCTGGTTAGCTGACAACAGACCCAATTGGAGCCCATCACAGAGAAGTCATGTACGCACTATCCTGAGATTGTGAGGAAGACAGCTGCTTTGCAGTCCCCTTCTCTATTTCCTGCTGGTTGTGCTCCCAGCTCCAACCCTCTGCACCTGCCTCTAGAACTGTGCTCAGCTCACGAGGTGGCAGATCTGGGAGCCAGATGCATGTAGTGAAGTGGGGGAAGAGGCCACTAACAGCCAGGAGAGGAGCCTGCACTCTCTGTGTCAGAGTCTCCAGGGCAGATGGGCTGAGCTATGGGAGGAAGCCATTTGAGGAGATGAGTTAAGCCACAAGGAATGGAGGGGAGACCAGGGAGCTATAGGAGAAGAAAGGGGCAAACACTATTTTCAAGGGATTGCACTAAACATCAGCCAGAAATTTGGGACAACTGGGGGGTTGATGTGCATGCTGGTGAGTTTGCAATGATTTTTCTCTCCATGCTTCACTCACTTCCTAAGAAGAAAACACCCCTGTAATTCACCCGCAAGCCAGAAGAACTGTTTATTGGCTGGGGACCTAGCAGACCCCAGAGTTCCTGATTATTAGGAGAATTGACCCTGGCCACATTTTTCATAGTGGGAGGGATCTAGGAGCGACAGTGAAGAAAAACTGGTGGGGAGAGGAATCTGGGGGAGAGAACTTGGAGAGAGGGGATTAAGAAGTGGTGGCTTCACAGAGGGGCAAGGAAGGGGAAGAATAAGAGTCACAAATGGACAGCAAAATCATTAAAAATGAGAAAAGGGAGGGAATGGGGAAGAGGTGGGATGCAGCAATTGCTCTAGGTACATGTGGGGCCCAGGTGCAGATCCACCACAAAGGGGGGCTCCAGCCCCTAAAAGATTCTCTGATTTAAACCAATAATAGGCATCCATTTAGACAGACGAAAGACCATCATTAGCCCCTGGTCCTTAGCATTAGCAATGCTCCACTGTCTCCATAGGTGTAAATTTCCCCCCGCGGGCATATTCCAAGCCACTTCCACATGAGCCCTTGATGCAGAGGGCAACAGATCAGAGGCAAGAGGGGGTATGGCCAGGACAGGCTTGTGTCCCAGATATTCTGTGTCCCTGAGGTCTGCTTTAACGAGCACCCAGGGCCTGTTCAAGCCCCTGCTCATCATGAACAGAGGGAGAGGCAAACTGCCTGCCCTGTATCCCTGTGTTGGCACCTGCACTGACATGGGGCTGAATAAGGCCCCAAGTGTCTAGAAGGTAGATTCATCACTTGGAGGTGCAGTGGTGCTTTTCCATACAATTGAACAGCAGCAGCTTCTAGGACCAATTTTGTGGCTTTAACAGTGAAAAGGGGCATTCTAGGTAAATAGCCGGCCTTCGTAGTGCACCCAGTCTTGGCATGTTTCATTCCCAAGGCAGCTGGGCAGATGCACTCAAAGAGCAAACCTGCCAGGTTCCATGCAGAAATAAAGCAAAACTGCAGTGTGAACGAAGCAACTTGTCAAGTGGGAGAAGACATAATTTACATGTTAGAGAGAGGACAGCCTTCTAAAATCTAGCCCATGCCCCTGCCCCTGCCGGAGTAGGATTGTGCCATGTGGTGCATGAAAAGTCCCATTTGTTACTCCCACAGCAGCCTTATAAAACAAGTTTTTTTCTCTCTCTCTTCCCCCCCACCCCACCCTCATATATAAGAAGTCCAAAGTATTATTAAATGTCACCTAAACATTTTGGGCCCACCCCCGAGTCTAGTTGAGCTGTGCTTAGTGCAGAAACTAGGGGTGAGGAATGGTGGGTCAAGACACTTTTCCATTTGACCAAAATGGACCCCAGTATATCTTAGTGCAGTTTGGGGGCTGCTTTAAATTATACTGGCTGCAGCAGTCCCCTGGAGACTTCTCTGCATCTGGTGCACATTTTACTCTGTCTCCACCCCTCTCACTTGCTCCTTATGCCCAGAATGGGGAGCAGGTGGCACAGAGCTAGTTATGCCAGCTTCACACCACCTAGGGATTCCATTACATCAGGGGAATATCCAGCTGCCCTCCTAGAGCAGCTCTGCATCCCCTTGGCATGGTCAGAGTACCACAAAGTGAACAGAGCCAGGGTCCATGATCTGGCTGTAGATCTCTTCCATCATTAATTTCAATGATGCTACAATTGATTAATAAGAGTTTAAAAAACCCAGAAATACCTTTTGCTGAGTCAGAAACCAGACAATTCAGAACTGTAGAGAAGATCTTTAAGTAAATGTATTTTTTTGTGAATTGCTTTTGTTTGTTTTGATTGGTAGCAACAGGTACATTGTGTAAACTGGCTAGCTAGGATGCAGTTATGTTACAGTAATCATCTTGTATTGTTTTGTGTCTTTTGGGACAGTAGTTTTCAACCTTTCCTGACTACTGTACCCCTTTCAGGAGTCTGAAGCCTGAGCCCTGCTGCCTGGGGCTAAAGCATGTAACTTAGCTTCTCTGGGCCCCTGGACAATTGCTCTACTTGCCACCCTGCACTTGCGACCCCCTCCATAAACCCATCCTGCAAGCCCCCCCAGGGTCCTGACCTTTGTGTACTCCGAGGGGTATGCATACCCCTGTTTGATAACCGGTTTTAGGATATGTCTACACTGCAGTCAGCGATGTGACTACAGCACCTGTAGATATATCTGAGCTAGCTTTGATCATTAGCAGCGAAGTTGCTGTACAAGCTAGCCACTCCAGTACACATCCAGGCAGTGGGCTTCTTCAGCTCGTGGTGCCTCATCTTCACTGCTATTGTATTCACGCTGGCTAAATCAAAGCTAGCTAGGGTGTGTGTGTGTGCGTGTGTGTGCATACTGCAGTCACACCATAGATTGCAGGGTGGACATACCCTTAGGTAGTTTTTGCGGGGGGGGGGGGCGGAATTTAGTCAGCAAATAACAATGGCAAAGCAAAGTCATTGTAGTAAAAGTTGTCAAAGGAATAGGATAAATACGTTCTGCTTTGAAAAATCACGTCTTGGGGTTTAGTTCAATACATTTTTCAGCTTCTCTCTGACACTTTTGCTGCAGAATTTATTATATGGTATTATAGTGCCTTGACAATATTTCCCAAATACAGAGTGATTGAATAAACAATATGATACAAATTACATGTGAATGAAAATACAAACTGTGGCCCCAAAATGCTTTACAATGTCAAATACTCTGTACATCCCAAATAAGAGTGTTGTTTGGCCCTTCTGTAGTGCTTTACAAACATTAACTAATTAATCCTCACAACAGCCCTGGGGTGGCAGTGTGTAACCTTGAGAGTCAGTCTAACTGTTCAAACCGAGTTTTATTAGAAGAAAAACTTATTAAAAAGTTTTAATTATTTACTGCAAAGAGTTACAAATTAGGATTTGAAACCCATTTGGCTCTCAAACAATGTAGCCTCATTGGCAATATAATTGCTTCAATTCTGGACTTGCTGTTAATCTTTTCCTGTATGTTTCTCAGCAGGTTGAGGAGCCGGAGTGAGCTAACAACTTTTGATTGGAGCAGCACTAGTAGCGGGATGGGGGAAGAGAGTGTACTTTGCAGGAGCATTACAAAATGTCCATTATATTTAAAATATTACCAAGAGCTTCCCAAATCAGTACCCCTCTCTCTGTTCAGTCAGAACAAAACTGGAATGATTTGCTTACTGAACAAACTTTAATTGATCCATCCTTCCCTTTCCAAACCTACCCAAATCTTGGAACTCTCTCAGATTTTAAGTCGATGGGGAGGCATGGACTCCTCTCAGTGTGCGCACACACAGCTGCTGTCATGTCAGAGAGTTGTTAACCTGACAGAGAGCAGTCCAGTTCTCATCACACACACTTTAGTGGCTTCAGCTTCTTCTAATGCATTAGCTGGAAAATTCCATCACACTGACCTAGCTGTGACTCTTCACTGTGGAAACACAGTGGGATCTATTCTCCCATTGTGGAGGAATTATCCACATAAACACTCTGCCCATCAAAAGGAGAACAGAACCCTTTAGCCTGAACATGCCAAGACCCTTTTTAACTCTTGGAGAATGTCTCTTCAGTACATTGCACTGAGGATGAAGAATACTTGTTCTCAATTCTTTATTCTTACGCATTCCCCTAACAGATGCCCTCATCCGCTTTCACCCAACCTCTCTCAGCTATCGAAGCCTCTCTAAAATCATCCAAGCCTTGGCCTCTACATCCAGATACTTCATTCCAATGTGACTTACTTCAGCTCTTCCACAAGCTCCTACTTCAAGCCTCTGGCAGGTTCCCAGCCTGACAAAATGATAGCGGATGGTATATGGGTGACATTGGGAACACTGACCAAGGATCAGTGAGAGCTTCCAGTGGCAGGGAGGGAGTCACCCTGGGCAAGAAGTTCATCAAACCCCATTACCCCACCAAAACTTAAAATCCTGGGCTAACCAAATAGGACTCCTCTAGTTAGACCTTCCTGCTGTCCCCTCCCAAGTGGCCCCCACTAGGTGCTGTCCACCTTTTAACTAATCAACTTCATAAATTTTCACATATTACATGGTATTCTCAGTTTTACATATTTTGATTTACATAAGTGCCTATTGCAGTCTTTAGACACACGAACAATATCGTATCAGACAAGAATGCCATAAACTCCTCAAAGAACAATCGCTAAACAACAACAACAAAAAATGCAACAACTCAGTCTTCCTCACTCCACACAAACACTTCTTCCAAAAAGGCCAAGTAAATAAATGAGCCCTGAAGAGGAACATAATTGAGTTTCTTTGGATTGGAGAGATGTGAGTCCCAGTATCAGGGACCCGGAATGGAAAATGCCCTTAGTTACGCATCACAAGTTCCTGTAAATCCAGTGGACTGTTTCATCTGCAGGGCAGAAACAACCATGTAATTGTTAAGTAAGGGGCTGATCCAAAGCCCACTGAAGTCAATGGAAGTCTTTTCATTGGCTTCTATGGACTTTGAATCAAGCTCTAAATGTATGTTTTCAGAGTACTAATAAAAATAATCCCTCATGGCATGTAATTACTTTGTAAGTGAAGAGAGAATTTATGTGTTTATTAGTGTCATTTGTAACAGTGGAACCAACTTTTTGGTCACGTGGGGGGGGGGTAGCTTACTAAGAAGCAGAGGGTTAATTGGTATGCTAAGCGGTTAACTTGTAGAACAACTTGTGAACTGCGAGAATTACTCTGGAAAGGTTTCTTACGTTTTGTTTTCAAAACGTTAGCAATGTGGGAAGAATATTTTGACAGTTTTTTAATACCATGTAAAAACAATTGTATAATGTAATCATTTAGTGTTTGTTTTATTGTGTGTACCTTCTACTCAGAGGGTTGGCATTATTGTTCCTAACAGTGATGGATACAAGCAGATCATGCCCTATGACCTCTACCATCCCCTTCCTCGGTATGTAAAACAATCAACCAGACGCTAGGATTAGCAAATAAGTTTACTGCTTTTTTCCTGCATTGCTGCTTTTCTGTAGAACTAAGACAATTGATGCTGCCTGCCCCTTGTTCTGAACTCTCCTATGGAATAATCATGAGTTGCTCAAGCGCTAAACTTGTTGCTATAAAGACTATTGAAGCAGAGCTAAAATTACATCAAAGTAAGTTGAAGCAGTAATTCAGTCTGATTGTCTACTGGATATCTATCTCTCTATGTCCCTCCCCCCACCCCCAGCCCTTCCATGAATCGTACCTAAACCACTGGCTTTGTGGCTAACTAACTGTTCAACTTTTCCCCCTCAAAAGTATCTAGCATATGCCATAGTGTATTATATTGCTATGAAAGTAGAACTCCAGATTCTGTAGTTCCATTTTGTGTATTAAATTCTGTTTTAAAAAAGTCACAAGTTTATTAATTGTGAAGGGTTTTATTTTTTACAATGAATAATGTTCAAAGGCCCAGTCCTGCAAACATTTCCACGCGAGTAACTTTTCTTTACATATGTTTGCACCCAGCTTGCCTTCCATGGGTAAATGTACTCACATGAGTTTGCAGGATCAAGCTGGGATGTAAATCTACAGCAATATAGCTTGCCACGCACTAACTGGCTGGGTGGACCCTGCTACCATCTACTAAAAGTAAGCGCACTATGGAATTTTTAGTGTGCTGTAGCAAGTTCCACACAGCAGTTAGTGTGCAGCAAGCTAGAGCATCATAAATTTACACCTCAGCTTGCGATGAACTAACACTCCGTTAAAAATATGGCCAATGCAAGAGAGTTCTGACATATCCTATTAATTACCTTATGGTTAAGAATGTCTTTAAAGCATGAGGGGGTGCTTGAAAATCTCATGTTATTAGCTGTGTTTCTGTGTGTCATTAGAAACCTGGAACATAAATGAACAGGAAATATAAGTCTGTTACATTGGTGATTGTATTAATAATAAAGTAAGAGTAAGAGCGCTAACAAAGGTGCTCTCCCAGTTGAAGCAAGCCCATCAATAACCAGAATCTGCACTGTCTTGAGGCAATAGCTTGAAATAGTATTGCTTTTCTGCTTTGTTTCCTGCTGTTAGTTTATTATGTCATTGGGCCTCCTAGCACTAAAGGCACCTGCTAGCCATTGTGTTAATCTCACCTCGCTGAGAAAGTGATCCTTCCCCAACCACAGTGAGTCCTAGCATAGGTACCACAGAGCTTTGCTATAGTGTGTGAACAAAGGCAGTGCATTCAGATTTGAAATATGGTATAGGACCACACAACAGACCTCCCAGTTGAGAGTAGGAGGACAGGGAGGAAAGCAGCTCTTGCTTGCATTTGTGGCTGCCGCTCACATTGTCACCACTGACCTATCATTTGTATAGTTTATATTTATATGCCAAATGCCTGTCTTTCTCACCTTCTAGTAATGTTAGATACATATTTTGGATGGGTTAGGGATTTTTTCCCCATGCCTGCATG
This sequence comes from Terrapene triunguis, assembly GCF_002925995.2. NCBI lineage: Eukaryota > Metazoa > Chordata > Testudines > Emydidae > Terrapene > Terrapene triunguis. Next base: position 5,154,737 of record NW_020664464.1, read on the forward strand.
TTTACATATGAGTACACAGAGTTAATATATTGGTCATTTACCTCACTATACATATTCTTATAATATATATATATATACTTCCTGTTCCTCATTTCTGGAAACCTCTTTTCTCTTTCCTATAAAACAAAAACCCACCACCCTCAAAACTTTACAAAAGATTTTAAAATGGGTGTAAAGGACAGTCATTAATAAGATCTGAGGGTCTTGGGGTAAAAAAGTATTTTGTCTTAATTATGAACAAAATTCTTGAACATTGACAGAGAGAAAGAGACCGAATTTTATAGATCACAGGATGAACCAGCAACACTCAACCGTGGAAGGACTGTATTTGAGCAAAAAGCATCCTGAACCTGGCAGCTAGACAGAGGTTTTCTAACAGTTGAAGAAAATCCAGAATAAAGGACTGACATGCCCTGAAGTATTTGCCTTTCAGCAACACAAAAAGAAAGAAAATATCAGTCCATGGGAAATGATCAAAGGCCCGAAGCAGTGTTTCTCAGCTTTTCTGGGCTTTGGTCTCAACCTATAACAATCCCTTTAGATCCACTATTCCAACCCCACCACCATTCTATACATGGGTGGTATCATTTCCCTCCCCCCAAATCCACATATGGATTGGAACCCTCTGTGCATGGATCAGGGTCAGACACCTCCTTAGCATCACCACTCCCACTCCAGATGTGACAGGTCTAGAATCCGTTTGGGGAAGGAATGGGCTGAGGTTAAAGGGACTAGAGGGAGGATTTGGGGAGACTTGAGTCAGGGCCAGGATCAGGGGGATGCAAATTGTCTTGCCTCTGGACCTATAGAGCTTACAGCCCCAGGCCATATTGTCTTGTCTGTGTAGCCTAGTCACTGCAAGGCTGGTTAGCACCAAGTGGAGTAGGTAGCAAGGCTCCACTGGATCTGAAAGGTTGGGAGCAGGTTGGGATGAGCTCTGGGAGGGAATCCTTGCAGGAACTTCCCTCTGCCATGCTTTTTATCACAGAGCGAGTATGATGTGATCCATTGCATGTAATACTCTTGTGGTACCAGAGTCCTCATTGGGCACCACTTTCTTCCCAAATTCCTGGTAGTTGGTAATCCTCCCTGAGTCTCAGGTGACTGTGACCCTTCTGCTTTGAGAGCCATGATCCCAGAAACTCTTTCGAAAAATTTTTATTGGTATAGTGCCTGAGGGCCGAATTCTTGCCCCCCCCCCCCCCCCCCCCCGTTTCTGCTGCTTTGTAGTGTTGAGGTAGCACAAAGCAGCTGGAAAGTTGCTGTAAAAGGGCAGATTTGGATTCCCATGGAAAGTCCCAGGGTATCAGACTCCAACATCACACTTTTATGTATGGAAAAGTTATTGTAGGTAATTATTAGAGGCTTTTTTAATGTTTATTAGTTCCAATTTTAGGCCTGTCTAGGTGGGCTCAAACAGAACTCTGGCTCTACAGGGGGAGCATTATTGGAAAGACTCCCTAGCAAAATATTTTAAAACTAAGTTCTAAAAATACCTTTTCTTTAACTTCTGTAGCAGTTGCAGAATAGAAGGTGTGGTGTACAAGTTTTATTGGCACTCCTTTGAGATGAACTACATAACGGATCGATGGCTTTGCCACTGGTAAACAATGTGGCCATTTCACATTGTTGTCAATATACAACACAGTACAATCAGCCATTAGCTAGTGTGTGTGCAGATATACATACATTAGAGCTGGTCAGAAAAAGGTAAGTGTAGTTGGTGAAACATTTGAGAAGAATTGAAAATTTTTAATCCTGTCTGAATTTTTCCATGAATTTTTTCATTTGTTTTTAATTAAAATATTGATTTTGTTTTGATTGGGGACCACCACACTTGCTTTTTTATTGCTTATTTTTTTATCTCCTGGAATAAAGAAGGGGGGGGTGGGAGATTTTAGTTTTTCCTAAAAATGAAATTTTTGTTTTTGTTTGTCAAAAAACAGACATTTTTTGTTTTGTTTTTGCAAAAACTTTCATTTTAATTGAAAAGGCATTTTCTCCAGGAAAAATGTTTCACTGAATACTGTTGACTAGCTCTAATATATATTCACTGTGTAGGAATCACCAGTCTGGATCAGACCCAGGGCCCATTTAGTCTTTGATCCTATGTGTGACAATGGCTAATACAACTGCTTCAAGAGAAGCAACGTTAGTATTCTATATACACACACACATTGTTTATGCATATATACAGTATATATATTTTTCTGAAATCTATGTGTATATGTGTGTATATATATATAGACATTCTCATAAAGCAGCCAGAGCACACACATTTCACTGTTTTTTCTCAACAAAATGTCACTTGTTATATAATCAAATTAAAATGTTCTTCTCATTACCTCAATAGCAGTCAGACAAAAGCAACAGTGTTTCCCAAACTAACCAGTCTTTCTCTAATAGTCACTAACCATATCAGTGTAACGCTAGCTATAGTTCTATCCCCTATTCACACACACTTCATCACACACTCATTTTATTCTCCTGAGAAAATTGCTTCTATCTTTGTTTTCCCCTCACCCACTGTGCATATGATGACTGTAGCAGCTCAGGATGGCATTGCTCTTTCCCCTTGCAATGCAAAGAAGGACATCAACTTCATAGCACACTGAGGTCTGGTCTGTACTAGAAAATTAAGTGGGTTCAATTATGTCGGTCAGGGGTGTAAAGGAATTCACACCCCTGAGCAGAGGCGTAAAGCCGACCTAAGTCCCCATTTAGGCAGTGCTAGGTTAAAAGTGGGGAGGGATAGGTCAGTGGTTTGAGCATTGGCCTGCTAAACCCTGGGTTGTGAGTTCAATCCTTGAGGGGGTCACTTAGGGATCTGGGGCAAAAATCAGCACTTGGTCCTTCTAGTAAAGGCAGGGGGATGGACTTGATGACCTTTTTGGGGGAGGGATAGCTCAGTGGTTTGAGCATTGGCCTGCTAAACCCAGGGTTGTGAGTTCAATCCTTGAGAGGGCTATTTGGGGATTTAGTTGCGGATTGGTACTGCTTTGTGCAGGGGGTTGGACTAGATGACCTCCTGAGGTCCCTTCCAACCCTGATATTCTATGGTCTATGAACAGAAACTTTCTTCTCTGCCCTGGCTACCACCTCTCGGGGAGGAGGATTACCTACACCAAGGGGAGAATCCCTCCCATCAGCATAGGTAGTAAGTACACTACAGCTGTGCCGCTGTAACATTTTAAGTGTAGACATGCCCTGAGCTTTCAACAATTTGGAACTTGGGTCTCCCAATGTGTGGCACATAGTGCCAAGATATAATAGTCTCCCTAATTAACATAAATTAAATTCTCTGTGGTAATAACCTGGACTACTGGGTGTGGTGGAGAAGGGAACATCTTGTAAGTTAAATACTAATGGCAAGAAAACTTTTAAAGGCGCCAGATGTAAGAGTGCTTGGTTGTTGGGGCCATACATATAAATGATCAAGTTTTGCTCATAATAATAATCTTAACAAAAAAAGACCGCAAGGAAAGTTCAAGCATTTGGGGTTTTTTTACCCTTTCATTGATGCCTTTTTTTTTTTTTTTGCAGATGGGAGAGTACTCCGTGGACAGCCTGCTCCTCCTCGTGTGGAGGGGGCATTCAGAGCCGCACAGTCTCTTGTGTGGAGGAGGACATTCAGGGGCACATCAGCCCTGTGGAAGAGTGGAAGTGCATGTACACGCCAAAGATGCCCATTGTCCAGCCCTGCAACATATTTGACTGCCCAAAATGGCTGGCCCAGGAGTGGTCTCCGGTAGACAGTTCTTTGTTGGATTTTGTTGTTGTTGTTGTTTGTATTTAAGCCAGGCGTTGGGAACAAATCTTCTGTTTTGTTAATGTGTGTGAGCAGGGCTTTGGAGCTGTGCTCCGGCTCCGCTCCAGCTCCACGCAAAAACCTGCAGCTCCACTGCTCTGGAGCTGCTCCACGCTCCAGCTCTGGGCTCCGCTCCAAAGCCCTGTGTGTGAGAATGTAGTAGAATAAGAATGTTCACTAAGCTTATTTACCTTGTGGAATTTTCAGATCCTTCTTCTTCAAGCAATGGCATTTATCCTACTACAGAGTGAATACTCAGGATTTATAACATTAGCTGAGGAGAATGATGGAAGAGCAAATCAGATCAGTCATGTTAAATAATGATCAGATATAAATGATGAAGTAGAAACATATATGTACATGCAGAGAGATGCAAGCTGTTCATGGACACATTCTAATACACATTTATCTCGTACTCTTTGTCCACAAGTCAAATATCCTGGACTGCCGCTCTGCAGTCTGAAATATAAGCAGCCATGCAAGCATAGTCATGAGAGTCTTTGCTCTATAATCACTGTTTAGTACCACAGTCGCTACCTACTTGTCTAGTCCTGACTCACCTCTTTTTCTTTAAGACTTGTGCTGAAGGCACAAGGCTGGAGGAAAACGAGGTCTGGGTCCTATCCCAACAGGTCTGAGCTTAGTCAAGTCATTTATCCTCTTTATGCCGGAGTTGCCTCACCTATAAAACTGACTTTCAAAACTTACCTACCGTACCAAAATGTGAGGCGTGGTAGATTATTATCTATAAAGTGCTTGGTGATTTTCAGATTAAAGATTGCAGATATGTGCAAAGCATTATTATTACTCTCTGTTCTCTCCTGCTTGGTTGGTGCTTGCGGCTTCAGAAACCCACTATCCTGGGGAAAATGACATGCCATATAAAAGAATTCAACTTGAGAAAATGCATGGAGTTTAAAGCCCAAATAGTTTTCCACTCTATACACTCTGTTCCCATGTTCCAAAATACTTCGTTGTTACACCCGTTAACCCATAAACTCCAGTGCCTTGTCCAAGCAGAGCAGAAGTGGCCACAGATGAAACTGACAAGGTGTTAGTGAATACATCCAGTATGGGACTGATGGCCATAGGCCAAGTGACCAATGCTGAGGGAGTTAGTAGAGTGACACTGAGAGAGAAATCCAGCAACTGAATCTCTAAACCAAACAATTGTGCAGAACAGAAAGGAAAAAACAGTGAATGTTTGTCAACTTTATCCCTAACCAGTATCAAACAAGTAATCTATGGGCCAATATGGGCTGTTTCTGATCCAAGTTTTGCCCTCTAATGCTGTTACATTATTTCTGTGTACTCCATTTTTCCCACAGGGTGTGGTGTTTTTTTTTGTTTTGTTTTTTTTAATTGCTACTTTTTCTTTTCTTCTTTCAGTGCACTGTGACATGTGGCCAAGGGCTGAGATACCGTGTGGTTCTCTGCATTGATCACAGAGGGATGCATACAGGAGGCTGCAGCCCTAAAACAAAGCCTCATATAAAAGAAGAATGCATTGTACCCACTCCTTGCTACAAACCCAAAGGTAAAAAGGCAGGTGAATCTTTACAGCTCTGCCACACTAAGGAACTGTTTTTTGCTTGTTGGCTACAAGTTCCCAAGTCTGTCTGAATGCAATAATTCATGACTTTCTATCGAGAGACACTGCCATTGCTGTACCAGTTTGGATGTAAGCGGTGGGGTTCGAAATGCTGGCAAGCTGTAGATCTTTCAAAACAAAACAGATCTTATTACTGTCAGCTGGTGATCCACCAACCTAGAAAAAAATCCAAATTCAGCCCTGATGTAAGTGGGTACAACTTCACTGACTACATCAGGGCTAAAGTTGGCCCATAGTGCTTTATTAAAGGGAAACAAAAATGTTTAAAGTGACTGCTTTAAACTTACCTATAAGTTTAAACAGCCTTCAGGCAAACCAGCAGCTTTAACTAAGCTAAAAGCAAGCACTGTATGTCCCATGGAGAAGCTCCTATTACTAGCCAGGCTGCAAGATTGTATAGACTTGAAAATCACAACAGTTTTATGTGTCGAGAACCCCTCGCTGCTGCAGAATTGAATACTCCCTGTCTTGAGCCTCAGACAGTAAGGGACATTGAGAGGAATTCCCCACTTTGGCTGAGGGGAGGAGGAAATGTTGCTGAGCCATGTTGATTTCTAAAAGGCAGCTATTGGAAGCTGCTCATGGGGTTGGAATGTAAGAGTAAATCTTGGGGTAAATGGAGTAATGGGCAGGGGGCAGGTGCAGCAGTCAAAGGTGCTTGATAAATTATCACATGGTTCTACAATTTTATTTATATATATATATATATATATATATATATACCTCCACATGGATATAATCTTCTCATGTGTGTGGTGTGAGTTTATTTTTAATGGAAATTTTCCTGGCTAAAATACGATAAATGTGATCTTCATTTCTCTGAGTTGGAGGCTCCAGACCCAACATGAGCCGCTCATGAATAAAAATAATATAATTTTGTAAATCACTACGGATAATACACATTAAGGGCACTTGAATGGTTGAAATCCAATAAAAGTGGCCTATAACTTTTTAGCGACAGCAAATGGAAAGGAGAAAGTTGGAATTTTTATTTCCATACCCAGTGGCCCATGATAAGTGAGAGCATCAAATGCCAAGATGAAACCTCTGCTGGTGGGGCTCCTATAGAACCCCATCCACATGGCAAAGCTACTTTTCTGATCCAGTATTCTATTCTATCCTGTTCTATGTAGATTCTTATGCCACCCTCATCAAGATAATATCTGAGTGCCTTCCAGTAGCGCATTAAGTGATGTAACCAACATCTGTGACACGTAGTTCATTCTTTCTCTTATCAGCTCCCCAGAGGGGAGAATTGTGCATGCAGTGTAGCATTTTGGTTTGGTAGAGTTTTGTTTTGGGAGTGGGGAGGGGTTGGTGTGATTTTAAAAATCCACTCTGCTGTCCTTTCCAGGTCAAATGCCTCCTCTTTCACAGTTGCCCTTTCAAGTGCCGGTGGTACAGTTTCCTGCCTCGTGCACTTGCAGGGCTGAATCTTGCTAGAAATCTATCCAAAAAGAGGTGATTTGCTTAATAAATTTAGAGTTATAAATTACAGTTGAACGAGTCAATACCTGTGGCAAAGTATGCATCTGCTAGTCAACGCTTCAACAAAGCCTGCCATTGCATTCTGAAGATGGATTACCACAGGGTAAAAAATCAGTGATTATGGCTGGTCAAGATTGTAAGAAAAAAATACAAAGCAAGTCTTTATCTTAATACACGTCTGCTAAATAAAAATGAAGGGTATGCAGTTGCTGTAACTTATCCCACTCTTAGCTCATTAAAGCTCTTAGGTGCCTCATAATGTACTGGAGAATCCTAGGGAAAATTTAAGATATCCCTAACTTAAATAGTGATTTGTGGTTTTTAATGATAGGAAGGACCACTGTGTTCATATATCCGAGGGGTAGCCGTGGTAGTCTGTATCCACAAAACCAACGAGGAGTCCAGTAGCACCTTAAAGACTAACAGTTTTATTTGGGCATAAACTTTTGTGGGTAAAAAACCCACTTCTTCAGTGACTCTGCATGCCATGCATCTGGCACGATGCTTATGCCCAAATAATTCTGTTAGACTTTACCCACGAAAGCTTATGCCCAAATAAATCTGTTAGACTTTAACGTGCCACCGGACTCCTCGTTGGTTTTGTGTTCATATAGTTGTCCTCCTGCACAACACAGGGCATAGAGTTTAAGAGTTTGTACTAGGCTAAAAACATGAATCTATTGTAAAAGCAGGGGGCTTTTCTTTTATCTCCAAAGTCTTGGTTTCTTCACTAAATTACTTTAGAAATTGGTTTTGTTTCGTTATTTGTAACAAGTTATTTAATAAAAGTGAACATCTCTAATACAGAAGTGTGTTTTACAGTTCAGTTTATTGGAATTGATTTGACCTGCTTCTCCCCACCAACATATAGCACTGCTCCCCGCCCCCCCAAAAAGGGAAGGTTAAAATAAAAGTCACTTTGCAGTCAGCTGTGTAGGAAAGCACAAACTGCTTTTTACAAGACTTTGCATTCAACAAGGAAAGCAAAAGAGTAAGATCTGGCTTTCCAAAGCTCATAAAAATAAGCTGTATGGTATATAAATAAAAATATCTCTTACATATTTTGGATAGCAAATGCGGTAAACTAAGAGCTGTGCTGGCACATATTCATCCTTAAATGTCACTAATAAATATATCAGAGTAGAAGCCTGGCCTGCTATTTCTGGAAGTGAAGGCATAATAACTGTTACTGCACCCTTTCTTCCCAGCCACTGGTTTACTCCCAAAAAACTTTGTATTGCTCAGCTGAAGCTGCAGTAGCTGTGAAATCAAATGACAAGTTATGATCCCTGTACTTTGCTAATGGTGCTACTGACAGTTTCAGTAGTTTGCATGTTTATGTAAAAATTCCAGTGTTGTATGCACCAGTTTCCTGAAAATTCTCATGTATTTGGGGTGAAATTAATCCTCTGCAGCAGGCCAGCGCAAGGTGTGTCTGCCACTTAAACCCAAAAGGCTCAAATGGGACTCAGGTGGTACATAGACCCTGCACTGGTTCTCTCTATAGGGCTGAATACCACTCTTTGTGTGTTTATCAGTTTTTTTCTAATCCTGACCCAAACTACTCAGAAGAAATGCAGAGCTGATTTCAGAGAAATTGTGTCAAATTTGCTCTCCCTTTAGATCACTGTAAAACCAGAACAGCTCCATTGACTTCAGTGCAGATACTCTGAATTCACACTGCTGTGAAAGTAGAATTTGGCTCATAAAGTGGACTTTTTCTTCCCCAAATCAACTTATGTGCAGATCTTGGAGAATAAAAAGCATCTGTACTGTTTTCTATCAAAAATGACAGAAAAAATATCCTACTCATTTTTTTAAATCCACATAGCTGATGAACTGATAAGCTTAGAGTCAGAGAACATCACTGAACTATTTCACTCTAGTTTCTCTGTTTCTTGCAGTATCACTCATCAGATGTGGATTTTCTTCAATGTCATAATCTATCAAAAGTGAATTTAATGTACTTTATGAGGCTGTAAAATTTAAGGATACACACAGGGCCAATGCAAGGTTGGTGAAGGTTTGTTGTAGAGTCAGCAACAATGTTACTATGGAGATTGCTCCCCCCCCTTGTTAAGTCTTTTGGGGTGTGGTCTTCACAAGGGTTTATGTATTACTTAGGCCCCTAATAAGCCTTATTTTGAGGGGTTACATGAGGTTAATTCATGCTTAGGCCTGGGCTGGCCCCCCACACAAAAGTTACTTGAGCAGATGAATTTGGTGCACTGCAATTTCCAATTATTTGTCTCCATGTGGTAAGTACAGTTATTGGCAGTGCAATTATTGTGCAAATACAAAACTCAAAGCCAAAACAACCATCATGAATATTGTAGCTCTGCAGTGTAGATGAAAACCTGATTCTCCCCATGGATGTCAGAAGAGTTTTTGAAAAATACTTTGCTAAAGTGCCCACCTGTGTAGACCACTTGGCTTGCCTCTAAAATGGCATTTAATTTGCCATTCTAGCATTATAAAAACAAACTCTCTTTCTTCATAGAAACTCTGTATTTCTTTATAGACTGTATATTCTGCACCATAGTGGAGTCTGTCTCTCTCTCCCTGGCCCCCTTCTGTGCTGCTCAGTATGCATGTGTACATCCATACACACAAGAACATTACAGAAATGCAGATATAGTCACTTACAGAAACAAAGCAGTGTGCATAGCTATACGGTTTTTGTTTTCATGTGCCTGTGTATGTTCTCTAGAGAAACTTCCTGTGGAAGCTAAACTGCCATGGTACAAGCAGGCACAAGAGCTGGAAGAAGGAGCAATGGTGTCTGAAGAACCATCGTAAGTCTTAAAACATAATTTGTTGAAAACACGCTAACATAAGATCAGGATTCAGGGCCTGCATTAAAATAATACTCTACCCTGAATTGTATTTGGTTCTTTCATTAGGATATAAGGGCCTTATTCAAATCCTGATGAAGTTAATGGGCTTTAGTGGAAGTTGTGTCAGGCTCTAGATAAGAGATGGAGAAATTGAGTACAGGAGTATGGTGTACGTTGGAGATTGACTGACTGAATTCAAGCAAACTTATAATCATGATGTCTTTTATTTAAGGGCATTTAAAATAATACTGTGTGGAAAGTCTTGTCTATCTATGGTACTTGTATGGCCCTCATTACCATGCTATCTGAGCATCTCGCAGTCTTTCTTTATCCTCACGACATCCCTGTGAGGTCAGGCAGCAGTATTATCCCTGTTTTACAGGTAGAGAACTCAGGCACAGAGAGGTTAAGTGACTTACCCAAGGTCAGAAAGGAAGTCAGTGGCACAGCAGGGACTTGAGCCCAAGTCTCCCAAGCTAATGCCCTAACCACTGGACCATCCTTCCTCTCAAATAGACACAACACAGTAGTTTCGGGAAAGTACAGCTGGACCAATGACCAGCATCACTTTAAAACAAGTGGTGTTCAATCACATGCTTTACAGATTCTACAGTCCTTTCACATGCAAACTCCCTCTTGATTTCAGTGGCAGCTCTGAGTGGAAAGGCTGGGGGATTGGCCCTGTAAGCTAGTGAAATGACGTAGCAGAGAAAAATACAGAAGCAGCCAGCAAGGGCTTTTTTCTCAAGGGCTAATGCACTGGTAGCAAGTGAAATGAATTACCATAAGCAGAAAATAAATCAGAAAACTCTACAGCCTTAGGGTTTAACCCAATCCTGTCACCCCTACAGGGTTTCTTCTCCTCAGTCTTCCGAGCATCTGGTTTATAGTTCTTCCCCATAGTGCCTATACAAAGTTGATCTTGGTTAACACCTTGTTCCCCATTGACCAGGTAGTATCCCTGTATCATGCGGCAGGCACGTTTGGATAGCAGATTGGGCTACATCCTTAAGTTAAAAGTCAGAACACAGGGTTTCCTGAAGGAATGTCCTTATGCCTTTTTTTCTAAATCTATGCATTTATTGCATTTGAAACCATACAGATATTTTTTTCCTATTCATGTTTGTAATGCTTCTATGGAAAAATTAGCAGTGTACCTAAAGGAAAATATGCAGTTACAGCTAATGCTGCAAAATTAAAACAAAACATTCCAACAAGAACCTAAAAAGGGAGTTAAAAATGCTAAATACTTTCTCTTCAATTTAGTACCTGTATTCCTAGTAAAACCAGTAGGAGTTTTGATTGCACCAGGATTGCAGGAATCTGACCTTGATGCAGCAAGTTAGAGTGAGGCACACAAAGTTAGAGCCACAATGAGAAATATGCTTCTGCCAGATGGAACTACTGCATACCGTATGTGTGGTATTTATTCACAGTAGGAATACCATAATAAATATGGGATTATATGTGGTTTTAAAAACCATCAGAAACACACATTTACCACAGTTCCAATGTGGAGGAAAGGGGCGGGGAAAGGAAGCATGCTCATTATGGTATTTGTAATTTCTCTAAAGAAATTTTGTGGCCCTGCTGAGAATGCCTGCATTTATCCCATTACTTCCACTGCAGCTTCCTTCTCATAGCAATGTAATTGTGCGAAAGATGTTTAATTTTCAATAAATTACAATCTGTTAGACAATCTGTTTATTGACAATTAAACATCTCTCTAGGACAATTGAATTGCTATGAAAAGGAAGCTTCTTTAGAGAAATTACAAATACACAATGAACATGTTGCATTTTTATTTTATTTTACATGGGAACAGTGGTAAATGTGTATTTATAATAATAAATTCTTTATAGTTTTAATCAGAATGGTGCAGTTAAACACATGGCTCCTTCCATTGTAACTACAGCCATCTATTAGGCTAATAAATGTTATCCTTCATGGAGTAAAATTGCAGTTCTGGCACAGTTAATCCAAACTGAAGTAGATTATAGCTGGAACACTGGTATAACACAAAGGAAATGTATAATATTGTGCTCAAGACAATAATTATTTTTACCCCATCTCCCCGATATATAGATGAGTTCCAGCTGTAGCATATAATATGGTGACATGTATACTGCTTCCATAGTCTTATGTACTTCATATGTTCAGTTCATGCATAGAGAAGATCCAGAAAAACACATGAACCTATTTGAATTTTTTTTAACTTGTGGAGCACAGTTGGTGTTTTCAGCTTTTATTTTTTTTCTACCATATTAAACCACTTCTCTAAATATGTATTTAACAAACTATAATTACCCCCTAAAAGCATAACGAAAATGCTGTATTGTCAGCAAATTCATAAAAAAGGAATCATATTGCTTAAATACGATGATGATTTGAAATGCAGCCCACATTTCTGCTGGAAAGTGATGAAGGAGGAGGCTGTGATTTTAGCCTATTGACAACAGTCTAAGCTGAATTTTGAGAATTTAATTTTGACATTGCTTTAAAAAATGTGTTAATTTATTTTATATATTATTACATTCTTTTTTTTAATATTAACATGAGGGATTTGTGAACTGCAGCATGGCTGGATCTTAGCAGAAGGTGGATGAATTGCAGAGAAAATACTGAAGAGGTATTTTCAAAATATTCTTGAGAAAAATTGAGTATATGATCCATGATATAAAAACAGGGCTTGGGTTATAAGAGGAAAGGAAGTTAAGAATTTTAAAATATTTAAAGTGTTGTTATGATACCTTCTTACAGAACAGATCTGCTCTCTGTGTGTATGTAGAGTCATATTTGCTCACTTTAGTGACCAAATTAAGGTCCCGATCCTGCAAAGAGATCTGCAGATCCTGTCCCATGTGGAACATCCGTGTGTCACCATTCTGAGCTTATACTAGAAACCAGGGTGAAGTTTCTTTTATGGCCCATGCGTAATCAACACAGTTGTTAAATAAGATCCAACTACCGAGTTTTTATTAATGGTGATTAATAGATGTGAAACAAGATTGCAAAAGGTCCATCCATATTCAATCTTCTCTAAAGACAGGTGCCCAAATCTTGGGTTTTAGTTTGGGTCCCTATCTGGTGGTGCATGAGGCAGAAGGAGCACATCTTAACTTTCAGATGCCAAGCTGGGTTTGCTGGGCTGGAGTTAAGAAAACAAAACTGAGGAAATTTTACTCTGAACTCATTGAGATGCTATAAACTGCTGGTTTTATACAGTCACTTGTCAGCAGGGCCGGCTCCAGGCACCAGCCGAGCAAGCTGGTGCTTGGGGCGGCAGATTGTTCGAGGCGGCATTCTGCCCAATCCTAGGGCGGCACGGTGGCTTTTTTGTTGTTGTTTTTTTGTATTTTTGTTGTTCTGCTCCGGCCGCCCTGTAGGGGGCGGCGGCGCGGAGAACCAGAGCGCCCTGCAGGGCAGTCCTCTTCCTTCCCTCCCCGCCGACCGGAGTGGAGCCGAGGCGGCGCAGTGGGAGGGGCCGCATGGCAGCGCCCCTGCTGTAGCCCTGGCCGCCCCCTTCTCTCTCTTCCGCCTGCTCCCTCCCCCTCTTCCCCCCCCCGCCCGGCCCCCCGGCCCCCGGCCGCCGGCCCCGCCCCGGGTTTTGTTTTTGTTGTTTTTTATTTTTTTGCTTGGGGCGGCCAAAAAGCCAGAGCCGGCCCTGCTTGTCAGAGTCTAACACATAGGAATTACAAAAGAAATACCAACATAAACATTAGTTGATAAGTACCCAATAATACATGACAGTGAATCTGACAGTCAGTATACACACCTCTTGAGTATACTGAGACACAAGCTAGAATCATGTGCCTCAGCACATCCACAGTGTGCATATTTTAGCACGCCCTGGATTATTGTTGCCCTTATTCTTGAATTTATTGGGTAGGGTAGTGGGGTGGGGAAAGACACATTTTTAGACATTGGGCCAAATACAGCACTGGTATAAGAGGGTGAATGGAGTTCCAGCCTCTTACACCAGCTCTGAATTTGAACCACTGAAATATCATATAGCTATCAAAATTCATCCACCTAAGAGATACAGTTCTGTTTTAACATGTTAACTCATTATAAACATTGTACAGAATAGCTCCAAAAATGCTGCAGTTTTGCAAATATGATAGTTGTTTCTTACCTCATCATCTCTTATTCATATGGTGGGGAGAGGAGGAGGGCTTCCAAAGGGAAGCCATCCATATTATTCCACTCCATTCAGCTGGGCTCCAGTAGCAGGACTTCATCTGAGAAAGTTTTTTGACTTCTCCTTTGAAGCCCCCCTCTCAGCTCAGTAGAGCAGGGCTGTTGTCTTCTCCTTGGGAGTCCCTCTCCCCTTTTCATTAGGAAAGGAGGGGAGGAGAAGAGGTGAATAGAGGGAGAAAGAGAAGGGGAATGTTTTTTAAAACAGAAGCCCCTGTTATTCAGTTGAGTGGCAGATTTGGTAGTGCAGTGATCTGGTTGGTGAAGAGACTGTACAGTTTTGATGGCTGTGTTTTCTTGAAGACCATTATAAGGATTGGAAGTCTCTTCAGCCAGTCAGACTGCTGTTTTCATCCATACCATGTCCATGAGATTTTCCTGCCTACACTGTACCAGCCCATGATTAATTGTGAATAAATAGTAATTCTTTCAATATACTTGACAAGATAGCATCAGTCAGCTCTAGTATGCTATCAAGCCTTCAACTCCTGCCTCTGTTTTGTTAATAATGCCAGCCATTGTCGCCAGTTAATCCAATTTTCCCCCAAGCACCTTCACACTTTCTTCTATGCCATCCCATAAAAGTGTATAAAGCCACTACATCATCAGTCATAAAATTTACTTCCGTCCTGATTGCCTACCATACATATTGCAATGTCTGGTCAGCTGGTGCATTGTGACTGTGACATTATACTAAACATGGCTGTTTCACAGTTACAGCCCTTCCATTTGTTTGTTGTATCCACTTGTTGTCTGTGGTCAATGCTATATTTGTAAGATTCTAGGAGCAGTGACTCTTCTTTTTTTTTTAATTTCATATGCATAGAGTATCTAGCATAATGGGACCTAGCTGGCTGATTGATTCATAGAATGTAAGGCCAAAATGGACCATTATGATCATCTAGGCTCACCTCCTGCGTAATTAGGCTTGGCAGAATTTGATTTCAATGTTTGTTTAGAAGTATTTTTATTATCGATTTAAATTATCATAGCTGTACAAAGTTATGGGTTTTAACCATTTGTTTTTATTTATTTAAATTTTCACCGTTTCAGGAAATAATTGGGGGGTAGGCGGTAGAACAATGGGGGTGGATCAGACAACCAGCTCTGGTGCCCGCAATTCAAATAGGGTGTTGATAAATGGGAGAGGCTTAGAGAAGACCCACGAGAATGATTAAAAGAGTACAAAACATGCCCTATAGTGACAGACTCAAAGAGCTCAATCTGTTTAGTTCAACAACTAGAAGGTTAAGGGGTGACTTGATGATAGTCTACACATATCTGCACGGGGAACAACTATTTTATAATGGGCTCTTCAATCTAGCGGACAAACGTATAACATCATCAAAGGGCTGGAAGTTGAAGCTAGACAAATTTAGACTGGAAATTAGGCATAAATTTTTGACAATGTGGGTAATTAGCCATTGGAACAATTTTCCAAGGGTTTTGGTAAGTTCTCTATCAACTGACCATTTTTAAATCAAGATAGGATGCTTTTCTAAAAGATCTGATCTAGGAATGATTTGGGGGCAGTTCTATGGCCTGTGTTGTACACGAGGTCAGACTAGATGATCACAATCGTCCCTTCTGGGCTTGGAATTTATGAATAGTGTTTTAGTGACAGTAGATGTTGAGATTCAAAGGTTAGTTTTGTAACCATTAAAACACTAACTGTCAACATCACATGTCAAAATATACAAAGTAAATATCCTTACATCAAACTCTAAGCTCTCAAGTATCATTTTTCATACTCTGCCTATCAGTAAATTTCTATTATCATCAATGGAAATATTTTTTGTGTATGGTGAAATTGATGTTTATCTATGTTTACCAATAAACATCTAATCCTTCCAAGCCTATGCATAACACAGGCCAGAAGATTTCATTTTGACATGCTCCTGAAATAGTAATATATATATACAATTAATAATGAGTTAGACACCTTTTATATGAATGAACCTAGAATGAAAAGAAAATCACAGAATGATTATTAAAACTGTAGAAGGTAGTTCTATAAGTCTTTGTGCTCCTTTGTCTCTACATGTACAGTGTATCTAATATTACCCATTTGGGGAATGGTCATTCACCACTCTCCAGAAAATCTTACATGAGGGATGTTTATATCTATGTGAGAGCTCTTTCACTGGGGCTCAGTTTTACACCAACAGCCTATGACAGCCAGAGTCAGAAAGAGCCTCAGGCATGACTGAAAAGGTATGGGATGCTCTATTATTAATCAGATTGGTTTTGTTGGGAAGGGGGCTTTTTTGCTGTGTAACTCTTGAAAAACACTTTTGTATGTTAACATGATACCCAGCTTTTAACATGTTGCCATAAATAACCCTGGTGTGAGCCATAAAAAACAGAGGGCAAACAATAATATCTGGATGCCAGATGGCACCAGCTTAGTGATGGGGCTGAATCAGTAAGAAACAAAAGGAAATTCCTGACATGCATCTGTGTGAACAGAACTCACAGGAAATTGCACACCGGCAGAAAGCCCAGTGTACCAGAGTCACCTAAGCACCATTTCACAGTTTTAAATAAGATTTTTGTGTATGCAAACATCCATATATAGTTTATCCCATTTTTCCTATTAAAATAGTGCATCTTTTAGATATTTATACATAGAAATTGACTAGTTAGCAGGTTAAAAAGTGAACTAAAAGTTGTTCCGACTTAGACTAAAAATACTAAATATATGATTTTTTAATTATTTTTGCCAAATATATTGACTGAGCAAGATGGCAGTAATGACACATACAAATGTTACCAACAGGACCATTTAATGTGGATAAATGTAAAGTAATGCACATTGGAAAAAATAACCCCAACTATACATACAATATGATGGGAGCTAATTTAGCTACAACAAGTCAGGAAAAAGATCTTGGAGTCATCGTGGATAGTTCTCTGAAAATGTCCACGCAGTGTGCAGAGGCGGTCAAAAAAGCAAACAGGATGTTAGGAAGCATTAAAAAGGGGATAGAGAATAAGACTGAGAATATATTATTGCCCTTATATAAATCGATGGTACGCCCTCATCTCGAATACTGCGTACAGATGTGGTCTCCTCATCTCAAAAAAGATATACTGGCACTAGAAAAGTTTCAGAAAAGGGCAACTAAAATGATTAAGGGTTTGGAACAGGTCCCATATGAGGAGAGATTAAAGAGGCTAGGACTCTTCAGCTTGGAAAAGAGGAGACTAAGGGGGGATATGATAGAGGTATATAAAATCGTGGGTGATGTGGAGAAAGTGGATAAGGAAAAGTTATTTACTTATTCCCATAATACAGGAACTAGGGGTCATCAAATGAAATTAATAGGCAGCAGGTTTAAAACAAATAAAAGGAAGTTCTTCTTCACGCAGCGCAGTGTCAACTTGTGGAACTCCTTACCTGAGGAGGTTGTGAAGGCTAGGACTATAACAGAGTTTAATAGAGAACTGGATAAATTCATGGTGGTTAAGTCCATTAATGGCTATTAGCCAGGATGGGTAAGGAATGGTGTCCCTAGCCTCTGTCTGTCAGAGGGTGGAGATGGATGGCAGGAGAGAGATCACTTGATCATTGCCTGTTAGGTTCACTCCCTCTGGGGCACCTGGCATTGGCCACTGTCGGTAGACAGGATACTGGGCTAGATGGACCTTTGGTCTGACCCGGTACGGCCTTTCTTATGTTCTTATGTTATGACCAGTCTTTCAGTGCTTCTCTCCATCAATTTCAGGAAACAGAAGAAGAAGCAAAAACAGGGAAAACTTCTTCCCCTATTGGGGTTTAATCATATCCAATTAGGCTATAAGTGCCGCTGCATAAAAGATCATAAATGTGTTAAACTAACATTAGATAATGTTTGTGTCTTTTCATGTAGAAGAATCCTGCAGTGCCTTAGGGAGTTAACATGTATAATATGTACATACTGTATATCAGAATTGCTATTTCCACCACTGGGGAGAAAAACAGTAAATGTTTAACACTAAATACTGAGACTACAAAATGGTGTGACCCAGTGTGAAGAAAAATATTACATTCAATTGAAAGTGCTTTGGGATGTCTTGATTTTTTGGGTGTCTAAATTGACACCTGTGATTTTTTTCAAAGGTTCTGAGCACCCAGATCTTTAGCTAAACCTCAGAGTAACCCAAAGAAGATTTAAAAAATGTAAATAGCATCTTAAGAAAGGAACAAAAGGAAGCATAAGGGAACAGATGGAAGAGTGGCAGTGAAGAAGGGGAGAAGAGGTTTTCACCATGCCCATTAGATCATGTATGTTCTGTCAATCAATATTCATTCTGATTCTTCATAATATACCTGTGGATAGGCAGATTCTCAAGGAGCAGTGCCCATGGCATGTACAGTCAAATGGAATGGTCTGGATCTCCCCATAAAGACAACAGGGCCAGCTGTGGGTCTCATCCAGTGTCCACTGAAGTCATGAGTTGACTGTGAATGTTGGATCAGGCTGTATGTTTCAGCCTCCCACTTCACCAGTTTCCCTGCAGCTACTTTCACAAAGCAAAGTATGCACTGCTGCTCAGCTGCCCTCTGGAGAGTTTTAAAGTTAAATTAATATGATCATTTCATGCCAAAACAAAGTATGGATGTTCTCACCACCAATATCTGTTTAAAATAGCAAAGTCCATTATGTTGTTTTTATAAATGAGATGATCTTTAGCTGAAAAGCCACATTCTAAATGCCAATCATATTGAATTTTGAAATAAATTCCCTTATGTAATTATAGAAGATCTTAGATCATGCTGTCTAAACTAAGAGGGAGAGATATAAAATACCATGCATCATACCACATGAGACAGCAAGCGAGCTGACATCTTGTGTTTTGAGTATGAGTCTGGAAAAATTAAAATTGAATTTAATGAGGACCTATTTTCAAAAAGATTCTGGTGTCCACAATTTGGCAGGTGCAATTATTTCTGCATGCAAAAGCCTATATGTGCAAACATTGCTTATATACACGAAGTAGGTAAATGGATTTGTATCCAATTGGCATGCACAGCTGGGTTTTCACATACAAGCACTCTTCACTTGCACATGCAACTGATTGTATGTGCAAACTGAAGGCCAGATGGTGGGACCTTTGAACATTTGGCCCACTTTTATTGATTGCCTTACAAATCCATGTTCTATGTTGTTTTTGTTTTAATTCCCACATTTCCTTAAAATATATTTTCATCAAGGTTTGTTAGCTATGTTACAGAACCAATGAGCCAAAATCTCATCAATCCAGAGTAAATCCATTGAAGTCAATGGTGCTGGGTTCATTCAGCGTACTGGCGTGCAGTTTGGCATGCTGTATTTATTACATTTTTATGAACCTTGCGTACATACTAACTGGTACAGCAAAAATCTTTTCAGCTGAAATAGGTCCTGTGCACTATGCCCAACAGCAGCAACTAAGAAATCATAACACAC
Source organism: Terrapene triunguis (assembly GCF_002925995.2). NCBI lineage: Eukaryota > Metazoa > Chordata > Testudines > Emydidae > Terrapene > Terrapene triunguis. The sequence continues at coordinate 5,174,111 of NW_020664464.1, forward strand.
TGCCTCTTTTAAATACAGGGTCAGTCACATTGCAAGGGAGCCTAGAAAACTCTTGTAATATGAGAAGGCTGTGTGGCCCACCAGATGAGTGTCTGCAGCTAAAAGGAACAAGTACATGGCTTTCTTTACAAGAACCATTTATTTTTAACTCATATTTTTCTTTGTCAAGTATTCCACTTTTGATCCCAACCCCTCCCCTTTTACTGGCTTGTCAGTGCCACTGATAGAGAGACGCCCGCTGGGGGGTGGCAGACAGTGGCATCCTTCAGACTTTCCCACAGCTGGGCTCCATAATGTCAACTGTGTTCCAGCCATTCAGTAACAACGGACACTCTAAGGTCAGTCATAACAGAACAAGGTCACCAAGTGCCCTCCTTCCAGTTTTCCCTTCTCTTCTTAATAGTGGGTCCCCTGAAAGAGTAAGTGAGTGAGTCCTCTTAAAAAGCGGCTTGGGAAGAGAAGAAGAAAGGACATCTCCCCGGAATCCATTTGGGAGGGCAGGCCAACACCCTTGTTGCTTCGGGAAAGAAGCAGCATCACTTTTGCTGCACAGAGGAAGGGAGAAAATTACCTTAGATATGACAGAGCAATGCACCAGTGCCAGAGAAGTGTTCTCTTTGTTTGTGTTACTTAAGTAGCAAGTTTGGAAAGCATTTTGTATTAATTCATTAAAATATTTAGAATTAAGCAGGAACCGTCTTTTTATAGAGCTTAGCACAATGGAGTCCTGGTCCATGATTCAGACTTCTAGGGAATTACTGATTATTATTATTGTGAACACAATTGAGAAGGCAACATTTACCAGTAGTTACCACAGCATAGGCTCTGAAACACCACAGTTGCTTCTTATTTCCTAGGGTAACTGCTGCTTGGTAAATCTGCTCCATTACCTCAAGTCTGCAAGATAGACTCTGTCACTCATACACAGAAAAGCACATCGTGTCAGCAAAGATAGGTATGTTAGGTATAGACCAATCAGAAAAACTTTGCATTCCCATGCTTGTGAGATTTTGCACTAGTCAGTAAGTAACATTCACCAATGATAACTACACAACAGTATCTGAAAGCCCATCATTATTTCCTGGTTTTAGTGTACGGAGAAACTTTGATACTATTACGAGGTTGCTGTTAGTAAATGTATTTCTAATGGCAACCCATGTATGGGTTTTTTTGTTTTCAGCTCCACCAAATTCCTATGTGCTTTTGAGGTCAGTGATTATAGTAGAGGAAACCTATCCTTCCAGACCTAGAACTCATAATGTAAAAGATGGGTCTAGGAAGCTGGAAAAAAATATAAATTCCTGAAGTTATTTCCAGTATTTGCCTTATCAGCTGCTGAGCATGGTGAAATTATATAATAATAGATGGTATTTGTATAGCAACTCCCATTTCCAAAGGGCTCCAAGATGCTGTAACATAGTATTTTTTTTTTTTTGGTCTGCTTGTGCATTATATATATTTAGGTATAAATGGACTAGATGATGTAATAGGTGTCTTTCATTTCTCACATCTGGGATTCTGAATGCTGTGTGTGTTGATCAGAGGAGAGAGGAAGGGGGTGAGAGAGACATTAGAATTATACTGAGTTTTGCCCTAAGAACCGTAAGGTGTTGAAGACGTATGGCTGTGATGAGCACTTTACAGAAGTACTTGTATGATGAAATGAAACACTTGTTTCCCAGACAAATCATGATGTTTTCTGCAACCACTGGACAAGGGATGCTGCCCAATTATCTTGGACATTGCTGCTTACTTTGCCCTTTCTCTTGCTTACCATAGGTTTATTCCTGAGGCCTGGTCTGCCTGTAGTGTCACATGTGGGGTGGGCAGCCAGGTGCGGCCTGTGAAGTGTCAGGTGCTGCTGTCTTTCTCGCAGTCTGTGGCTGACCTGCCTATCGACGAATGTGAAGGTCCCAAACCTGCATCACAGCGAGCCTGTTACAGCGGCCCCTGCAGTGGGGAGGCTGCTGAATCTAACCCTGAGGAAACCGAACTGATCTATGGGGGCCTCCAGGATTTTGATGAACTCTATGACTGGGAATACGAGGGCTTTACGGAATGCTCAGAATCCTGTGGAGGAGGTGAGGGCAATTTGCTTTTTGCTCTGGTTAATTTGTTTTCCCCTTTTTCGGTATACAGTGCTTTGCAATGCACACTGTCTAAAAGACGGCTTTGCTACGTCTGTTTGAAGAATAAAAAAGGCTTCAGTGGAAAGCTATTAAGAGTAAACTACATGTATTTCCCATTTGGGCCCATTGAGTATCAAATGCCATGCTCATGCTCTCAGCTGTGAATGATTAATGCAGCTAATACTGCTGTTTACATTTCGTTCTTGATGACTCACATTTTTTATTCACACAAGGAAGAATAACATAAAGCAGTCTAGTGAGACGAATTAGCATCATTTTTTGTGCTTGTCTCTTGACATGGTCATATATGCACAGACATACAGAACCAAATCGTTCTGCCACTGCAGATCCATTTGCTTACTGAACTACTGGGGGCTCAGCTGGTTTCTGTAGCTTATGCTACCATCTGACGTTAACTTGGATCCCAGTGCAAAAAGAAAACATATGGCAAAAATAGCCAACCATTCGATTGCCTAAAGCTTAACAGACTTTGCATTTGGAGAGTCTAAAAGTTGATGAAAGTCAAAGGTTCTGAATATTATGATAATTATTTACACATTGTATAGTATTAATTTGAGTTTATGCTATCTTTTGTCCAGTTGGTTCTGAAAAATTTTCCCATTGCAATTGTTTAAAACCCTAGGCTTTCCCAGCTGCTGCCCTTTTAAAGGCAATTTTCAGGCTGCTTACAAAAGAATGCAGATAAATAATATGGCTAAAAGAATCAATTTTCTGTATTAAATAGGAATGATATTGCAGAATTGGAAAGAAGTTAGTAGTGGATTGAAGTTTAATAGTTGGCTAAATATTGATCCTCCAGCAGTCAAATACAATAGAAAAAGGTTCCAGAAGATAGTAAAGGATACAAAGCATATCGCAAAGTGCTTATATATTGCTGGCTACAGTAGCTGGCATTTGATTGCAGTTAACGTACAGTTTTCCAACAATTACCACCATTATTTCTTGTTCTAATTATAACTAGTTATACCAGTGCATGTTGACTAGAGGCAAATGCTGACTTTTTAATAGCAACCACTGTATTTTGAGTCTGACTGGCCAATAATGATTTGTAATGCTTGTATTTTGAACCTGGAATCTTGAATAGCTCAAGCAATGTCCGCTTGAACAGAAAAGAAACAATTTCAATACATACAGTGTATATATGTGTATGCATTTTCATATAGAACATACATAACATACATAAATTATTATGACGGAAATACTTTGCTTTACCAATTTAAGATCTTTTGATTATCAACAATGGTTAGCTGGGAGATTTATTTATTTATTTATTATATGGTCAACCAAAAATATGCCAGATTAAAAAATAGATTCTAAATCAAAATTTTTGTAGCTACAGTTGCAAGACAGGTCAAGCTAATTTTATTGGTTTTGTACTCTCAGGAGATGAAATTGGATAGACATAGAAGTAACCTTTCACCTTGGAGAGGTAGCAACCAGAAGGAACTAGTTAGTAATTTCGTCTGCCGTTAGTGGCTGCATTTCCCAGAGCTGTCATCAAATATCATGTAACAATTATGCTATTCTGGTAGATATAAACATAGAAAATCCCATTTGATGGTATATTGAAAGTGAATTTAAACTTCTTAGATTCATGTCCCACCCCCGTACCCTGTTACATTTTAATTTCCGATTCATGAACTGATAGGTATTTTGAAAGAAAACAGTTTGAAGCAGGACAGGTTCATTATGGTGAAATGTTGTGTGATAAATAATATTTAGAAGTGAACCTCAATCAAGTGTCCTCTGGAAAGTGGAAGGAGCAGCCTTTTCTTATTTTTTTATTAGTACTTTCCTGCACAGTTTCTGACAGGTAATGGAAGAAGAATATTGGAGGACATAAGCAATGGTTCTTGTATTGATTTAAAACTTGTCTTCAATTACATGCATTGGCCTACCCAAAATATAGGGACAGTTTATTTTAGCCTGCTGAGACACACTTAAGTGTGAGACTGAGGGGAGAGGTGGGCAGGCAAAAGTTGTTTTGAGCCACCTTTATGTTCCCCTGATGCTGGGCCAAGCCAGAAGACTGTTTGGTTCCTGGCACGAGTTACTGCAGCCTGTACCCTATGACCATAGCCTTCAGGAGTCAATCTGGCATCCAGGGACTAGATGGACTCAGGGGCTCCTTAGCCACCACCCCCGTTTTCCACAACACTTATGCTGGCAGACAAGATGGCAGGTCATGTTAGAACCACTATGGTGGTCCTGTGCCACTGGAAGTCCCCTATATTCGGAGTGTCCCCCTAGTGCCAGTTGAACCAGGTTTCCAGCTCTTTTGTACTACTGTGGTAACTCACATCAGTAGGATCACACCAGTGAATTTAGCCTATAACATTTATATTGAGAAATCAGCTTTTCACGCATAGCGATAAAAACAATTTTAAAAAAAAATTCCAGTTTGCAATGCGTTCCTTTGGGAACTCTTCATTTTCATTAGAAAGATAGAGATTTTTTTATTTCCCAAGACCAAATCCAAATCCTCCCTGTGGCAGCAAAATGCAGTCAGCCTGAGAGCCAGACCTGTACAGGGCAGGCAAGAGACATCCTGCAATCATCGGGCAAGGTGTTAACAATAGGGCCAGCATACTGTGCTGTGACATGTATTTGCTGTTTGCACTTGCTGATGGTGTCAGAAATCATGTCTGCTGGACTGAGTGCTAGCCATGCTCCCTGCTTGAATAATCATGACCCCTGTGTCTCTGGTGCCTGTCCCATCATATTAGGAGAGGGCGGGGGGAATGCCAGTTCAAGTTTGTGCATTATGACTAGATGTTGTATCCAGTCCACATCATGAGCACCACAATTTCCACACTGCATTTTGACTTCTTACACCCCTTCTGCCACTATATGTGTCTGTGTAGCAGGGGGAGGGTTTAACCCTAGAAGTTGTACGGTGCAACTTACAAAGTTATCATAATGCTGTTGGCTTGTAGGCATCTTAGATGGCAAATACAAGCAATAAATAATAACTGAGTCTGTTCCTATCTTGGATAATTGTTGGAAGGTTCTGAGATTGCATCCAACACATCTTGAATATTTGGGTACATCTGTTATGATAGTGTATATGTTGGAATATTAATTTAAACATTCTGTTGGCATTGCCAGTCAACTGTAATTGAACATGCTACTAAATATGTCCTCAGTTCATGCTAAATATTTTGATATTGACATGACTTTAGATTTGCAATGGCCTGTTGCAGCAAAATACAAATGAACTACCCCCTGAAACCTGCTGTCAGCGTTACAGCATATGGGTAGGGGATGTTTAGTAGTAAGTTTCAAACACTTCACCCTTCATTGACATAACTGTTTTGAAATAAAATCTGGAATCTCTTAAAAAGTTAGCAAGCTTTCTAATGAGTGGGGTGGTATCCTTGCAGGATAGACAGTAAAGCTACTGGACATACACTGAGAGACAATTTAGATGGATTGAATAAGCAAGGAGGAGATGCAAACAGGGCCTGGAAGTTTAAAAAAAATACTGTACAGTAAAGAGTAGCCTAAGAGATTGATCCTGAGAGCTGTAGAGACTCCTCAATTGCAGGGAGGATTGGGGAGAGGGATTAGACTCAGCACCTTCAGAATTAGACTACTTGTGGATTACAAATCCAAGGCAAGCACAGTGAAAATGCTAACACTTTTATGTTGCACATAACATTAGACAGCAATTTATTTGTGAAACTCCTACATGGGGAAGCCACAACGAGGTACTGAAGCTACCGGATCAAAATAAATAGTAGAGATGGACTTTAGCTGCAAAATCTACATCTGAAAATTTGAAGGTGTTTCCTATCACAGTTGTGGTCCAGGCCTATCTCTAGCCCAGGGGAGGGCAAACTTTTTGGTCCTGAGGGACGCATCAGGTTTCATAAATTGTATGGAGGGCTGGTTAGGGGAGGGAGTTGTGGCCTGGCCCCCACCTCCTATCTGCGCCCCCCCTGGGACCCCTGCCCCATCCACACACCCCCGCTCCCTGTCCCCTGACCGGATCCCCACCACCCCATCCAACCCCTCCTCTCATTCCTGACGGCCCCCCCGGGACACCTGCCCCATCCAACCACCCCTTCTCCCTGTCCCCTGACCGCCCCCAGAACCTCTGCCCCTGTCTACCCCCTGCCACCCTATCCAACCCCCCCTCCTTCCTGACTGCCCCCCCCGGGACCCCTGTCCCCATTCAACCCCCTGTTCCTCCCCTGACCACCCCGACCCCTAGCCACACCCCCGCCCCCTGACCACCACCCTGAACTCCCCTGCCCTCTATCCAACCTCCCTGCCCCCTTACCACATTGCCTGGAGCACTGGTGGCTGGCAGCACTACAGCCGTGCCAGCCGGCTGGAGCCGGGCCACGCCGCCACCGTCGCCATGCAGCACAGAGACCGGGTCAGGCCGGGCTCTGCAGCTGCGCTGCCCCAGGAGCTCACAGCCCCGCCGCCCAGAGCATTGCGCCGGCGGCGGAGCAAGCGAGCTGAGGCTGCGGGGTAAGGGGACAGTAAGGGAGGGGCCGGGGGCTAGCCTCCTGGGCCAGGAGCTCGGGGGCTGGGCAGGATGGTTCCACGAGCTGTAGTTTGCCCACCTCTGCTCTAGCCAGTTGTCAGAGAGCTCTGTGAAACTCATTGATTTCATTTCATAGGAGGTTGCCATTTTCTCTGGTTTCCATCCGCATTGATTGGCAGCCCCTTCTCACCTTGATTGTTGCTTTCACATAATACACTCTGTACGGTTAAGTCTGTACAAGAAACCACCTCAAAGAACTGCCCAATGTCCTGAGCACAATGATGCTTTACTTTGATTAGAAGACCTTCTCTACTATTCAGACAGTAGTTGTAACACCCTTGGATGGTCAAAACAGTGTTCTCTTTAGAGCATATGATAATGCTTTCAGCAGAAAAGTGACCTGGTTAGAAAGTTATTGAACATTTAGAGGTAGGGAACATGTAGGGAATTTGTTTGGTTTCCCTTCATACAAATAAATCACTGACATTTGTTTTAATCTCTCAATCAGCTATTGTTTTATTTTTAAAAATCAAATAGAATCATCTTAGGGGGCTATTCTAAGTGTCCCACTAACAAAATATTGTGTTTATAAATACCATTCTCTGGGTCATCTGGTAGGGGGAAAACCCCACAATGATATTGGCTGACTTTGGGGATTTCAGTAGTGTCCCATGTGATGTAAATATTCAGTAAGAGGCGGATTTCCTTCTCTCTCTCCTTGCCCCAGCTCACTGTGCTGCAACCTGAACACCTGGGAATGGTGTAGCTCCTGAAGTCCTGTGCACACCTGGAATGGGCATGTGCACCACTCTAGCAGCCCACTCCTGTCTATATCCCCTGCATACTATAGAGCTGTGCTTTATGGGGCATAAATACGGGGGACAACTAATGAAAAAAACAGGAACGGGAGTGAGGTCATAGGGCTAACCAAAGGGAAGTGATCCTATTGGGATCCAGGAAGTGGGCGGGCGAAGCCTGCCCACTGCGAAAGGACCTCCCCCCAGCCTAAGGGGAGGATCCACAGGTCCGTGATACCAAATAAATACGCGGGACAACTAATGAAAAAAACAGGAACGGGAGTGAAGTCATAGGGCTAAACAAAGGGAAGTGATAGAAGGCAGATATATTAGCCCCAGGTTAAGTAGGTCCCTTTTCCCTGGGTAAGGTAACAGGGAAGGTTCCAGAACAATCAGGAACTTTCTGGAAACAATTAAGGCAGACAGGCTGATTAGAACACCTGCAGCCAATCAAGAAGCTGCTAGAATCAATTAAGGCAGGCTAATCAGGGCACCTGGGTTTAAAAAGGAGCTCACTGCAGTTTGTGGTGCGTGTGTGAGGAGCTGGGAGCAAGAGGCGCAAGGAGCTGAGAGTGTGTGGGTGTGCTGCTGGAGGACTGAGGAGTACAAGGGTTATCAGACACCAGGAAGAAGGTCCAGTGGTGAGGATAAAGAAGGTGTTTGGAGGAGGCCATAGGGAAGTAGCCCAGGGAGTTGTAGCTGTCATGCAGCTGTTACAGGAGGCACTATAGACAGCTGCAGTCCACAGGGCCCTGGGCTGGAACCCGGAGTAGAGGGCGGGCCCGGGTTGACCTGGACTGTGGGTTCCACCAGAGAGGAAAATCTTTGAGGTGAGCAAATCCGCCAATAAGCACAGGACCCACCAAGGTAGAGGAGGAACTTTGTCACAAAGCACAGTCAGAAGCTGGCAGAACTGGGAACAGAACTTAGATCTCCTGAGTAGACCTGGGTGAAATTTTTCATCCAAAAATTTGTTTAGGTGAAAAATGCAGATTTGGTGACACCAAAACATTTTGTGAGTTTATGTAAATTTCACAGAATTGTTCATTTTGAAAAAAAACCTTCAAAAATAGATATTTTGATTTTTCTGTTTGAAACGACTTGTTTCAAAATTTCCATTTTATTTTTAAAAATTGTAAAAAGTTTTTAAATGATTGGAAGCAAAACAAAATATTTTGTTTGCCCCACAATTTTTTTTAACTTTTCAATTTGCCAAAAAAAAAAAAAATCATTTGCAGCCTGATCCAAAGCAAATTTCTTTTGATTCTTTGAAATGTCCAGCAAAGTCAAAAATGCTTTATTCACCAAGCTTTACTCCTGAGTTCCAGTCCATCACCTTAATCACAGGACTATACTTCCTCCTGGTTAGTTCCCACAGCTGCTTCTGCTCTGTTCCCTGCCTTCATTCCAACTCTCCAAGGTGCCTTACTCCCCTGCATGACCAGTGTCCAGATTAGATTTAGGCAGGGGCAGCTCTAGCTTTTTCGTCGCCCCAAGCACGGCAGTCAGGCAGCCTTTGGTGGCATGCCTGCAGGAGGTCCCCGGTCCTGCGGATTTGGCGTACCGCTGCTGAATCCGCGGGACCAGTGGACCTCCCACATGCATGCCGGCGAAGGCTGCCTGACTGCCGCCCTCGCAGGGACCTGCAGGGTGCCCCCCGCGGCTTGCCGCCCCAGGCACGCGCTTGGAGCGCGGGTGCCTGGAGCCGCCGCTGGATTTAGGGGAGTGCAAGTTAGAGTTCTAGTCTCTGGATGCGGCAGTCTGACAACAGCTATTGTTCACAAATGTTGAATATTATCATATCCCTTTTTTTTGTGCACCTAGAACAATCCTGTTGCTGCTTAAAATATAACATATAAATGGGCCATCTTTAACACCACACCCACTCTTAATTGAATGATCACATCGCTGCCTTGGCTGGTATGCAGTATGGTTGCATTCATTGTTTCAGTGTTAGAAGGACATTTGTTTTTTGCTTCTGCTTGTTTCAGTGACACCTGTGGAAGGTGGGGGACCAAGGAATTTGTCACCCACATAAAGTTTTCTTATGAGACTGACAGCAATGGCTGATTGAAGCAAAGCTGGGGCCTCCTTTTTAGTTATTTAATTGGAACTTCATGTAGGGTGACCAGATAGCAAGTGTGAAAAATCATGACCGGGGTGGAGGGTAACAAGTGCCTATATAAGACAAAGCCCCGAATACCGGGACCGTCCCTACAAAATCAGGCCATCTGGTCACCCTACCTTCAGATAGGTGGGGAACAGGAGGAAAGGAGAGGCAATGGTGAATGTGGCCAGAGGCGTGTTTGTTTCTGGAGAGTTACAGGAATTGTAGGTGGAGGTTTCCTGTTAAAACAAAAGGGAGTGGAGGCCTGTGATTCACCCCAGTCACTCAGGGCCAACATGCCAGGAGAGACATTCCTAGTCTTTAGGTGCTCAAGTTAGTGTCCTCATTGAGCTGCCAGTCAGCATGGAACACCTCGCCCTGCACACTACATGGCTGTAGAGCGTGAGCAGCAAAACTTCACGCTAGCATATCAATCAGCTCATCGGGCGTGGGAGCCCCTCCCTTTGCCCCCATCTGCAGGTTTGTCAGCAATGTCTGAACTGGCTCCATTGATCGTCCTGAGTATCAAACTGTATTTTCTCATGTGCAGAGGCCCCCACAGCAATTTAGCAGGACCTCTGCAGGTGCCATGTCTGCACTTCATCACCCCTTGGGTTCTATGCACTGAGTCCTGACCGGAATGTTGTATGCAGGTGTCCAGGAGGCTGTCGTGACTTGCTTGAACAAACAGACAAGAGAGATTGCAGATGAAACTCTGTGTGTGACCAGCCGCCGTCCTCCACAGCTACTGAAAGCCTGTAATCTGGAGCCCTGCCCCCCAAGGTAGGCGGCTTATATCCTTACCTTCAGCAACACATGCTTTCCTGTGCATGCAGCAGAGGAATAGTTATTATTTGATGCTTGAAACTAATTTGCAATGTCCCAAACTCCCACTTAAAACTGTTTTAAATGTCTATGAAACTAGGACATTTGGGGCCAGATTTGCTGGTGTGAATCTGGACTTCACTGGAATTCTATGTGTATATGAGTATCACTGAGAACAGTATCAGGGCCTGAGGTTTTTAGCCCAGTGGCACCTCATAAACTAAACGTTTTGTTTCAGTCCCACATGATTCTTTTTAATTGTTGTAAAGTGAAGAGAGAGAATTTAACTGGATGAAAGTCTATGGCCTCTGTTATACAAGAGGTAAGACTAGATGACCTAATGGTCCCTACTGGCTTTAAAAAATTATTAGCTGTGTACCATGGTGATGGAAGGCTCAAGATCATGAGCTTTGCTTGAAGGTTTTTCAATGGGATTTAAAGATACCACAGCAGAAACAAATCAAATATACTATCATGAGGTGATTTCAGTGTAAGCTATTTAAACAATATCCACAAGACAGACACACACAGTGTAATGTATTATAACTTTTTCAGTTTATAGTATTATTTTGCTTAGAGTCACAGAACCGTGCTAAAATGGAGGGGCATATCTCAGAAGGCTCATACATTTAAATCAGATAAGCATCCAAATGTTTGGTTGTTCGTCTGAACTTTATCCAAACTTACCTGAAGCTTTTGGATGCCCACATTGTCCGCCCTCCTTCCTCTCAATCCACCTGGCCCTCAAAAGTCCTCCAGAACCTATTCTTCCCAGTGCTTAGATACTATGGTGGAGGATGCTTTGGAAAACCCTCACCCTAAAGATAGCACACTTTCCCATTTCCAGGAAAAAGGCAGGGTATCATATCTCTGTCACTCATGAAGCAAAATGGCTTTTAAAAGATTCTTAGGGCTTTGTTTAGATGTGATTAGGCCTTTCCAGGTCTGTAGGTAATTATACTGTGTTATGTATGTGAATGTACTATATATGTTTGTAATTATTTAGGGCCTGATTCTTTTTACATCAAAGCCGCTTTACACTTCTCTGGCAATGTAAAGGACCTTAAAATGGGTTTAAAGATAACATAAGCCCACTTTAATGCCCCTTTATATTGACGGAGTGGTATAAAAGGGGCACTGGTGCAAATGACAATCTCTTAGCCTTTACATATGCACATGTATGGTACTATATGTGTGAGTAGTATACTCAGGGGTGTATGGTTATGCTGGTATATCAGTAGATTTAGGTTTCAGAGTAGCAGCTGTGTTAGTCTGTATCCGCAAAAAGAACAGGAGTACTTGTGGCACCTTAGAGACTAACAAATTTATTTGAGCATAAGCTTTCGTGGGCTACAACCCACTTCATCGGATGCATAGATTGGAACATATAGTAAGGAGATATATATACATACAGAGAACATGAAAAGGTGGCATCATCATAGGACCTAATCACATCAGCCACGCCATCAGGGGCTCATTCATCTGCACATCTACCAATGTGATATATGCCATCATGTGCCAGCAATGCCCCTTTGCCATGTACATTGGCCAAACCGGACAGTCTCTATGCAAAATAATAAATGGACACAAATCTGACATCAGGAATCATAACATTCAAAAACCAGTAGGAGAACACTTCAACCTCTCTGACCACTAAGTAACAGACTTAAAGGTGGCAATTTTGCCCCTCTCCAGACATAGCCATATCTAACTCTCCTTTGATGGAAGGTCAGGGTGGGAGTGGGAAAAAGGGAAGTATGTAGATCCAATCTGCTCATACTTATGTCTCTCTTCGCATTTCCTCCGACCTCTTACTAAATGTTCTCCCCACCCTCCTTCCCTGTGCATTTCTCCAGCCTACCTCCCACCTTGCACTCTTGGCTTTGTAACTTTTTATACTGCCCCCTGGATTGGGGCAGCCTCCCACGCCTCATGCACCAATCAACCTCCCTTTCTCCTTTGAAATCCCCCCTTAATACATGATTTCATGAAAGTTTCCAACACTGATCTCCTCTCTCTTGCGGTCAGCACTGCTTTGCAGTTGAACTGTCACCTGTTGTGGTATGTATAATAGGACAGATCCACAGCAGTTGTGGTAGATGTAGTGGCATAGCTCCATTGGATAAGTATATCTAGGTTAGATTGTAAGGGACTGGTTCTCTTTTGGGCTAAGGCCTCTGAACTCAATTCTGGCAATGTAAAGGGGCCTTAAGGTAGGCATTAATTACATTTACTGTGTAAATGAGAATCATGGCTTAAGTTCCTTAGGACAGGAGCCTTGTTTCCTAGATGCTTACAAAGTGCCAATACACTAATGGCATTATATAAATATAAATTACCAAGTAATATTAATAGCAACAGTCCGCAGCCTCCAAAGGGGCACACATGACAACAAAAAGGTTTGTTTGCTTTTTAATCCTATCATCCTAATGAGAGATCCTTCAGAATCTTAACTCAAGAAATCTTGATCCAGGAATTCTGATGGCAATGTAGAGCAGGGGTAGGCAACCTATGGCACATGTGCCAAAGGCAGAACGCGAGCTGATTTTCAGTGGCACTCACACTGCCCGGGTCCTGGCCACCAGTCCGGGGGGCTCTGCATTTTAAATTTAAATGAAGCTTCTTAAACATTTTAAAAACCTTATTTACTTCACATACAACAATAGTTTAGTTATATATTATAGACTTATAGAAAGAGACCTTCTAAAAATGTTAAAATGTATGACTGGCATGCGAAACCTTAAATTAGAGTGAATAAATGAAGACTCGGCACACCACTTCTGAAAAGTTGCCGACTCCGATCTAGAGTAAAATCCTGGCCCCACTGAAGTCAATGGGAGCATTCCTATTGACCTCACTGGGGACAGGATTTCACCTCTAGTGCTTTGAGGCCTCGTGGCAGAGGTTCCCAAACCGAAATCCATGATTCCCAGTATTCTTGCTGATGAATTATGGGGAAAGCTGGCTCGTCTCGTGGTGCTGGCTCTTCCTCCTTGTTTCCAGCTGCTAAACTACATTAAAAGAAGCTAAAAATGTATTAAATTCTTTCCTAATATGACTGTGCCATGTAAGTGACTGCTGTAATTGTGTTTATTGTGAATAAGAAGAGAGGGAGTCCACTGGACATAGCAAATGGGGTGGCAGGTGGCCCTTAAGATACTAGACTGTAGTTCACACTGTGAAAAACTCTGAGAATCCCTGCCCTATAAAATGAGAATTCCCTCCCTTTTTATTTAGGCAGTCAGGAGAAACTGCTTCAGTGGAGATTCAGCCAGCAAAGGGACAAAACATGGTTACATTTTGAGTCTAATCCACTTTAAGAACTTCCTGTTGGTTTAAGAGTGAGAACATTTGTAGGCTTAAGGGCTTTACCTCTGCTACAGACACTCTCGGGTTACCAATGGCAATCTCCATAGCTTCTCGAAGGGTTATTCCAGCCAGGCATAAGGCTTAAAAACAAGCCTTTCCAGGGCAACAACCAGCTTTATTTGTTACATACCGTATGTGCAAGAATAGTGGACAATGAAATTCTAGAAGATTTTTATGATTGGCCATTTTTTAAAGAAGACCCTCTCAAAACAGAAAATTACTTACCACAGGAGGAATTGAAAAGAATGGCTTTCGCTCTATTTGTTATTCCATCATTTTATTCCATCATTTTTCTTGGGCAGTTGAGATAGCCCGGGGAAGGGATCTTTACTGTGTGACAACTTTTTTCCCTTTAAGTCAGGATCAGGAGAGTAGGCTGAAGGACTGCAGACTTATGGGATTTATAAGAGCACCTAAGTGAGTTAGGCCCCTAACTCCCAATAGAATGAGGCACTTGCCCTGCTTTAGCTGCTTTTGTAAATACTACCAGGCACCTCATTTTTAGGTGCCTAAAGAACTTTGTAAATCTGGCCTGCTATCTTAGAATCTTTACACTGTGAATACATCTATTGGTGAGGAACCAAAACCAAACCACAAAACTCAAGTTTTCAAAAATTCACAGCTATATGGAGTCAACAAAAAGTTTTGTTTTGAGTTTAGACAGAAGATTTTCAGAACCCAGAGAAGTTTCACACAAAACTTGACTGGTTTTGTTTCCTTGTTCAAACCTCAAAGCAGCTGAGTGTCCCGTGGTTTTGGATTTTGTTGTGAGGAAGTTTTTCCTTCAAGAAAAATGGCAGAAGAAAAGCCCAATGACTTTTCTCTTGGATACAGCTAAACAAAACCTCCCCATAAATAATAGCTGTTGAAACAAGGAATGGTGGAATGTAGAGGACACTGGCAGTTCTTATTTTTGAACTTGGTGCCTCCATACTGTGGTTTTTGGTGTATTAGAAATTAACAGAATAGAATGGCCTGTCCTTAGACTAAGGTATCCTTATTTGTTATTTCTGAGTGCACACAACAGAGATACACCCAGGGCATAATTCTGATCACACATCAGTGAAAATCAGGTGTAACAGGAGTGCAGAATCAAGCTGTAAGCAATTGATTAGTGAAGATAGAATAGATCTATCCAGTAGTAGATTCAGAATAGCTCATCAGTTAAAAATAAAGTTTTCCCCTCCCACTGCACTGGGAGAGCGATTCTTTGAGAGAGAAAAACACACATTTCTTCTGCTTGCTATGTTTATATTTTAAATTGTTCTAAACATAGTCTGAAGAATTAATGTCCAGTGATGTCTTCACTCTTCTTGACAGCAAAATTGACCCATGTCTAAAAACGTTTCCTTCCCCCGCCCAAAATACAAAGGCAGTCATCTTTTAATCAGATATAATCACCCTTGGTTATAACTGCTATGGCATGAACAGCTCATGATAAACCACTGAGCACTACCAAAAGGAAGAAAGAGTGTGCCATGGCTGTGTTCTTAATTATAACTGCTCAATAGCTTGGTCACTGTGTGTTGAAAAGATTTGGTAAACGTGTGTGGAGGAGGGGAGAGAAGCAAAGCAATGAAAGCCAGATGGCTGAAAAAGAAGGAAATTCCAGGCAATTTCTGCAGCTTTGTTCTCACATACTTTCAAAACTAAACTTTTATTCCTGTGCAATAAAGAACAGCTGAATGGTACAGAACAGATAAACAGTGAAGAAAAAGCACATCGTTCCAGGAATAACACAAGGTTTTCCTTCCCACCTCTCCCTACCTCCTCTTTCTCAAAACGGTAGTTCTAATGAGAACAGAGAAGGGACTGTACGAGCAAATTGATGGACCCAATACATGGCTGAGGTATCAAGGCACCATAAGCCAGGCTGGGCACCCGCTCAATGCTCAGTAACCACCTCCGTTTTTCTTTTTTTTTCCTCTGATGCTGCCTGTTCTATTTTTGTCTAACATAGGACACATTTGAATGTATTGTTTTCTCTGCTGGATGCTGTATTTTTTTCCCCGTTTTGTTCTTTCTCACTTCCCAACTGAATTCAGACTATACAGGTGAAAACAGAATTTACTTTTTTTGTTTTGTTTGGGGTCCTGGAGGTGTCAGATTGTTTGTGGGCCAAACCTACTATAAGTGAATTCCACCTAGACACTGAAATGAATTAAGCATGTATTAAGGGTCGAACCCTGAGGTACTTCCTCTGACCCATACACAGGTGCTCAGTGTGTGGGAGAGAGCATAAGAAGTCTGCCCATCTTACGCAGCCAGGCTGAATTGAAGCCTCTCGGTCTGTTCCTTGAAAAACAATTGTGACTTGTGATTTCTTGTTGTGTTATCATTGGTACATTGATATGACAATACAGCGCCACTGGCAGGAAATACCAGTTCTTATTCTCATTACAGCCATTTCCCAGAAAAAGCCTAAGTTATGTCATGCGTTGCCTGTCTTCACTGTCTCTCTGTGCCACTGTCTAGTAGGGCCGGGTGGTAATTAAACATTGAAACAACATACCAAGGGATGTGGTGCACCAGCGGTGCTGGAATAACTTGTAGAGTGAGGGTGCTGAGAGCCATTGAACCAACATGTAAACCCTGTATATCAGGGGTCGGCAACGTTTGGCACGCGGCTCACCAGGGTAAGCACCCTGGCGGGCCGGACCAGTTTATTTACCTGCTGACGCGGCAGGTTCGGCCGATCGCGGCCCCCACTGGCCGCGGTTCACCGGGCCAATGGGGGCGGCGAGAAGCGGCGCGGGCGAGCGATGTGCTGACCGCGGCTTCCCGCCGCCCCCATTGGCCTGGGACGGCGAACCGCGGCCAGTGGGGGCCGCGATTGGCCGAACCTGCCGAGTCAGCAGGTAAATAAACTGGCCCGGCCCGCCAGGGTGCTTACCCTGGCAAGCCGCTCGCCAAACATTGCCGACCCCTGCTGTATATGATGGAAACCACTTCAAGCAAGGGGGTGCGGCAGCACCCCTAATTCCAGCACCTCTGCGGTGCACTCTCCCTCACGTGAAGTCAAGATTGGCTGTCTTCTAAAACACGCTCTAGTTCAACCAGAAGTTCTGGGCATTGTGCAGGAATCACTTGGTGAGGATCTATGGCCTTTGCTATGCAGGAGGTCAAACTAACTCATCCTAATGATCCCTTTTGCCCTTAAAATCTATAAGTCTGTGACCTGGAGAACCATTTATCTTCTCTGTAATCTCTGCAAGCGTTGCCAACCCTTCTGGTTTCAAGGGTGCCATCCCCTTAAGTGGCTGTCCAAAAGGTGTCAAGCGCCTGTCATGCCCAAAGCTGCTCATTTTTTAAATTTACCTTCCCAGCTATACTTGGATATATTAGTAGCTTCATAGCCATCAGTTCTGATTCAATATCAAACATGTACTCCTGTACATCTTATTCTGTAGCAGTCCCAGTACGCCTACCCAATCATGCCCAGACAGAGACTTCATTTCCAGCACTAAGATTTATACCACAGAGTCAGGTTACACATCAATAATGCAACAACTTCCAAATTGTCTGTTTGAATAAAACAGTTTTAGAAACTCCCTTGCAATTTTTTTCCTCAATCCAACTCCTCTAGATTAATATTCATCTTTTCTTCGGCCATTTTGGTTCTTTAATAATATAGGTTTTTACCCATGGATGTTCTCCTTCACTTCAGCTCATGTTCAATTCATAGTTCAATATGTTTGTGAAATATTAGAGCACATCTTTAAATAATCTTTGAAAATGACTTCTGGACATTCCATATTTCCCTCTTACGTCTAAGGACATCAGATTACCCTTCTCAGTCAGAGAACCAGATAGTTAGATAGATGCCTTTCTCTGCACAGGTCTCATGGTCACAAACCTTGGCACTGACAGACATGTTAGTACATCCCCAAATTGGAGTATAATTTGATACTTTTCCTCATAGAATAGTTTGTGATGAGTTTGTGCTTACATGGTGGTAGGGTCTTTGTGAGCCATGTAGAGGAAAATTTCTCCTCATTTGCCTTTTCCTGGCACTGTTGTTTTCCTGGTTGCAGCCAGCTTGCTTCAGTCTATTTCCCTCCACCCCTCTCTTTTCTAGTGCCCATTTAATCAGAACCAAATACTTGCTGCCATATAATATTTTTCAATATTTGAAAGACTTGTGCTCTCCGTTTCCCATTTTCTATTTTCACTTCTTATTCTTGGTTTCCTCTTAATTGCCTCAGTAGAAGGAATTCACATTTTTTTACTACAAAAGGAACGATTTCCCAACCATGGCTCTAAAGAGGGAGTCTCTGCTTTCAAGCCAAAAATAAAATTGCTTAAGTCCAATACGTTGCACAACAATGGCCTTTGTTAATTTCACATTTATTGCGTTATTCTGCAAAATACCTTACATGATCTCCCAGTTGGTTTATCTGACTGTGAAACCGCTATTTTAATTAAAAAAAAAAAAAAAAAAAACAGCAGTATGCCACTGTGAGGCCTAACATGAAGTAGGGTATACTAGCATATACTCGGGGGAGGGATAGCTCAGTGGTTTGAACATTGGCCTGCTAAACCCAGGTTTGTGAGTTCAATTCTTGAGGGGGCCACTTAGGGATCGGGGGCAAAATCAGTACTTGGTCCTGCTAGTGAAGGCAGGGGGCTGGACTTGATGACCTTTCAGTTCTAGGAGATAGGATATCTCCATTATTTTATTTTATTTTTTTATTTAGCATCATGTTATCTTCCAATCACAACTCTGTTAAAGCATCTTGTTGCTGTAGTAAGTTGAAGAGTGTCTGATATTTGTGGAATCAATAAAGATTTACTAATGAAAACAGGTAGCTTCTATTAGAAGAACAAATAAAAGCAGACCCGACATACTCTAAAGGAACTGTATAATTAATTCAGTCAGTCACATTTATTCATCAAATAAAGGGAGGAAACAGGTTGATTTTCATTTGTAATTGAATTTGGAGTGAAGTACGTTCCCACGAAAAGTTCCAGATTGATGAAAACAAAGTGCTCTGTATCCACAAAGTAGGTGCAGCCTGGAAGTAGCAGGATTAGCTTCCCCACACGTGTCCATCAAACTTTCTTTTCCACTAGGGATGAGGATGCAGCTCCTCAGGCTCCATTCCCATTAAGTCCTTGGACTCTCTGCTAACCTAAAGGTTCAACTGTAGTAGTAGATTTTTGTCATGTGCACTGTTGCCAGTAGGGACAGAACTAAGACAACTCACTTCGTACAGACCTCTGAATAGCAGCAGACGTTAACAACTTTTGGTTATTAACACCCTTGAGAGATATTTGAACCACTTACACAGAGGTGAAGGCTTTATATTTCATTACAGTTACTTGAACCGTCTAATTCTCTAAAAGCCTGGTCTACGCTACAGAGTTTTGTTGGCAGGAGTCAACTTTAGTTGCCACAGGCTTGCATGAGTCCACACCTAAATTTGTGTCCCACCCACAGGACCCCCCCACCATGTCCACTGACACAATAATACATTCCGTGGGATACACACAAATTTTGGACTGGTATAAATATGTTGGATAGGGATATGAATTTTTTTTACTGAAATAGTTATACTACTAGTACAGTGTGAACACAGTTATACTAATATAAAGGTGCCTTATGCCAGTATGGCTTATTCCCCATCCCATGTGGGAATAGGCACTTTTATACAAGTGTAACTGCATCCACACATTAGCTGGGTCATACCACTTTAATTATGCCTATATAGTTAAAGCAATACAAATTTTGTGTGTAGGCAAGGCCTAACAGGCTAATTTCAGGGCATCTGGTAGAAGTGCCTCAACATAAGTCTACTCATGTTCATAATGATACTTCTGCTGCCATCATTCTGGATACCATTAAAGCTGCTGCTTCCAGACCCTCTGAGCAGGATTCTGATCTCATTTTAAGCGCTATATATCCATTGATTTCATCAGCTAGTTCCAGATTTATAGCGGTGTAACTGAGACTGCAATCTGGCTCTCTGCATCTGGAGCAGCTGCACACATGTGTTTCGATCTCTGTATGCCATGATGAGGAAAATCAATTTCTATTCCAAAAGACTGAAGTGGTTACTAAACAGAGTACTAGTCCGGCATGGCAGCATTATCTCAAAGGGAGAATTAAAGAGAAAACACTGGTTTTGGACATGATTTTGGAACAAGCCTCTATGCTGCATCACTACCACCATGTTGCAAAAGAGACATCAGGATGGGGAACTCAAATACAAGCAGAGGTTGGGTATTCCAATGCTGTAAATATATTTTTATGATGAAATAAATGTGCAAAAAGACCGGCATGCCTGAAATTGAGAGAGAGACTGTTTGTGCCTGATACACTAGGGAAATAGTTCAAGAACAGTTCATCCCAGTGCAAATATTATCTCTGTAATGCTGCCAGCCAGGGTCACCAAGAGTTGCATTATCTGCCATTTAAGTGGCAGCGCTGGTTGCAGAAGTGAGATCGGACAGGGAGTTACTTCAATCCATAGACCACTTTTTCCAACATTGTTTCATTCGTGAATCTACTCTCTTTGTTCATTTGTTTCAGTAACACCTCCTCTCTCTCCTTTTTTCTCTGACTCCATTTCAGCACAGGCATCCTTCAACTCGAGGAGTGTCTTGTTACATCGTGGAATAAAATCTCATGTTGATGAATATTGATCTTTCAGGTTATGAAGTCAAGGCTATGTCTGTGATTTTTATTTTTTTTTCCCATGCAGCTCACAGACAATTCAAGCTGACACAGGGTACATTGTTCATTTTAAAAACATTTCATTGCAGGTTCTAAAATGTGTTTTTCTCCATCACAAGGAAATCAGTTTCTTGCACGTCTCCCCCACCGACTGAACACTTTCATACACATTTGCCCTCTAGTATCTGCAGTCTTTTTGTCAATTCACTTTTTACTGGCTGCCCTAATGTTAACTAAAAATGGATCATTTTGCAAATAGTCATTTTAAAGTGGGAGGTGGGGTTGTGTTGCGCGTTTTCACTTTTTCCAGATTACGTTAACTTAGTACAGGGGAAAGGTGTTGGTTTATTTGACCACCATAGAAGGAGATGGAGTCCCTGAAAGACCCCTGCCATGGGTGATATCAATTGGATTGACAGTTTTGGCAGCTGAAATCCACATTCCAACCAAAAAGCATATACAATGTGGGCAGTAACCATGCAAACTTCCTCATTCTGATTCCTGGAGGAACCACCTCTAGGACAGTAGTGTGCTTCACAGTTCCTGTGCCCATTCAATCTGTAGCCTTTCTGTTTATACTCTGAACAAGAATGCCAATAGGATGATAGGTTTTGTGGTGTGGACATTTTTCCACTAGGAAACAGGATTTAGACCATCCCTTCACCTTAAAACCCTCTGCTCTGTCTCACAGGCCTTGCGCTCTTCTCTGTCATCCCTGTACCTTACACTCATCCTATACTAGCTGTCTCTCAGTCCTTCACTCAGATGGTCCAAGTGCAGCTCTTGTGATCTGTAGTAACCGCCTTCCGTAACTCTCCTTCACCAGTTCTCCATCTTTGCTCCTATTTCTACTAATTTCTCTCCCCCCTGCTACTATTTTGCATTTTAATTTGTAATTGTATTATTTAATTATGTAAACCTTTTGGAATATGTTTTTATGAAAGATATTAGGCCAGGTTTTATTGTATTTCACATATACCACTGAACAGCCTTCTAATGGGAAAGACTTTCCATCACTGCTGTTTTGGGTGAGAGCCTAGATTTGAATCAGCAAGATGGGTGTCTCTATTTAATGTAATCTGTCTACCTATTTCTATCATGCTTGTCACCATCATACCTCACTGCCTCAATTGTTATATTGGGTCACAAAACTCTGTGTGGTAACTATGCGGTTGCCATTTTCTCTCACTGTTGTAATTTGCTGAGCTTATATTTCTATTGTAAATTCCCTTGTGGTCCATGTAGTGTGTGCAATTCTGGTGTTGTCCACCAGGAAACCCACATTGTGTGTTAGACTGCATCCATCTATTTGGCTTCTTACACTGGAAAAAGAGATGTCTACTAGGGCTGGTCAAAATTTTTCCATCTGTACGGTTTTTAATGGAAAATTGTGTCTTCAAATAAAATAATTTTTTTCACAAAAAGTATCTGCTTTAAATCCCCAATGGTTTGGGGTTTTTTAATTTTGGCTTAAAAAAACATTTTTGGCTAAAAATTGAAGAAAAAAATTATTTTAAAATGCCACCACAGTGTCTCATGGGAACTGTGGTTCAGAAACCTCATACACCTCTACCTCGATATAACCCTGTCCTCGGGAGCCAAAAAAATCTTACCACGTTATATCGAACTTGCTTTGATCCACCGGAGTGTGCAGCCCCGCCCCCCCGGAGCACTGCTTTACCACGTTATATCCGAATTCGTGTTATATCGGGTCGCGTTATATTGGGGTAGAGGTGTACTTATTTTTCCTCTACTGTCTATGTTCTGCAGCTAGATTACATGATGCATTACGGTTAGGGACTCCCATGATGCAATATGGTAGCCTAGCAAGAGGGGAGAATATGGTGCATCATGGGAGATGTGGTCCAGCCAAGGAGCTCGGTCTCTAGAAGAGAAATAGGAGCATAAGGCACCTGAACTACTATTGCCATAATGTTCTGTGGCACCATGTCCAAATTTACATTTTTTGTTTTCATCGAATAAAATTTTACCTGAAATATTTTAGTTTTCATCAAAAAGTCAAAACATCAGCTAATCAGGATGGTCAGTAGTGGAGATGCTGCTTCCAGGAGGCAGCAGTACCAGCTCTTCAGGCTTAACGCTGGTAGGTTTACAATTGGATCTTGGATTTCCTGTCAGCAATTAAAATCTAACATTGACTAAACTGATTCACCCCGTGGCGGATGTTATAACCAAGTGTCCAACAAGTATATATGCACACAGAGAATGGTTGCATTGCCACAAATACAAATCGAGCACTGGAACTGAAATCAAAAGGATGTGTGCATCCCATCAGAGATTCCTCTGTCTCCAGTGTCTGGTGCAGGATGTGTAGGGTGAGAGGCAGAGAGAAAAAGCCCAGTATTGATGTAATATGTGATTAATTCACTCTGATGTGTGTGAATATACACTGTTGCCATGCAGCCCCTGAACAATAAGGAGGGTTTCTATGTGCAGGTGCCAGATGTTAAGAGGTAAGATAGACCTCACTCCAAACTGAAGAATGCTTATTTTAAAAATAAGTCCTCTTGTATCATTTTCATATGGCTTTAACTACGTAAAATGATAATTTTTTTTTTTAACTGGGCTGGGAGGTCTTTGTATAGAAGACTGTTTGCTTTTCTCATGTGCTGTTCAATTTTCTTGGCATTACTTGAAGGGAAACTGTCAAGATGACAATCATATATCTTTCAAATTGTTCCTTTCTTATAACATCTCGATTATAAGAATGTTTTAAAATCTACTTTGTTTTTTCGTCATTTCTGCTTTTCATTTATGGCCTGATCCAAAAGACTTCTTTCCATTGGCCTCAAACAGGCTTTGGAGCAGGCACTTCACATTTTTAAACTTCTGCCTATATAATCTATCTATACCGTGCTTATCACCATGGTGTCTGAAGTCTAGAGTTTTTTGGGCCCAATTTTGACAGTGAAACTAGATTTGTCAGTTTCACCTTCCATGAATAGTTAGTTAATAGCTATCATCACTTTCTAGTTCCCATATCTTTAAAACTATGATCTATGTCTCTGTCTAGGACCTTATACTGGCACCAGTCACTATGGTGAATTGAGGATTATTAACAAAATTAACTGTTTACTATTATTTGTATTGCTGTAGTGCCTAGAGGCTCCAATCAAGATCAGGGTCCCATTGTGCTAGGTACTGTACAAACAAGTAGTCAGAAACAGTCCCTGCCTCAAAGAGCATAGTCTTAAGACAGACAACGGGTGAAAGAACAGAAGTATCATTGTACCCATTTTACAGATGCAGAATTGAGGCACAGAACAGTTGACCCTGAACCAGCAAAGCACTTAAGCACTTGCGTACTCCCATGGAAGTCAATAGGACTAGTCACATGCTTAAAGTACAGTACATGCTGAAGTGTTTTACTAAATCATGCCTTCAATGATTTGCCCAAAGTCAGAGACGGAGTTTGTGGCAGAGCCAGGAACTGACCCCAGATGTCCTGAGCCTTAATCCAGTACTGCAAGGCCATAATTTCTGTTACTTTTCTTTCATTCTAAAAATAAAAAACAACATGCTTTCATTGAAATTATTTTAAAAGGCCATTTAAAACTTTCCATTCATATTAGGTTATGTAAAACTTAAGAGTTGGATGTAAACCTTTGGGTCCTCTCCCATTCCAAGCTATAGGCCCTTACACAACTAAAAATGCCTTATAACATGATGAAGACATTTTGATTTAGAGACTACTGGCAAAAGTCCCATTGACTGTTCTGGGAGCTTTTCCTGTGTAGCAGCTACAGAATCAGACTCTTAATTTAGAGCAGCTCTAAGGCCTGGTCCACACTACCCCCCCACTTCGGACTAAGGTACGCAAATTCAGCTACGTTAATAACGTAGCTGAATTCGAAGTACCTTAGTCCGAACTTACCGCGGGTCCAGACGCGGCAGGAAGGCTCCCCCGTCGATGCCGCGTACTCCTCTCGCTAAGCTGGAGTACCGGCGTCGACGGCGAGCACTTCCGGGATCGATCCCAGAACATCGATTGCCTGCCGTCGGACCCGGAGGTAAGTTTAGACGTACCCCAAGTTACTATCTACCTGTGCTTCTGCTTTAGAAACTACTTATCCTGTTTCACATTACTAGTAATAGTAATAATATAGTATAATTAATGCCCAAATTATGAATGAAGGTTTGCAGAATGAAGGCATTTTCTGGTACATTCGCTCTTTTGCTGCTAGATTTGAGTTGTCTGTATCTCTGTCCTGTTCTCTCTCTCTCTCTCTCTCTCTCTTGCAAATTGCTGAGCACTCTAGTCCTCAGTTTACTCAGTGGGACCGCTCACATGCCTGAAGTTAAGCACAGACTTAAGTACTTGGCTTGATCAGGCCTAAATTTGGACAATGAATCCATTCAGGAAAATCAGTCTGTTCATGGATAATTTAAAAAATAGAAAAAAAAGGTGGAATTCGTCAAATAAATTATTCATTACAGATTATTTGTCCAGCTCCTTGCAGGAGCTGATCTCTAGATTTCCTAAATGGATGTTTTTTCTGTGCACATAATTTGTCTGGAAATTGTAATTATTCAGACTTTATAACATCCATCACACCATACATCACTACTCCCCTTTTATTCTTTAACACTTATTAGAGTTACATGACACTTAGTGCTTTTGATTTTCGGGCTTCGAATGGACATTCTGTCCCATTCCAATGTACCTCTGAAGCTGCATACACGTGAACCCATAACCTCAAAATAAAACATATTGGAAGCTGCACCGTTTGACCATTTCATTGCAGAACCAGCCCAGGTTCAATACAAGGGCTGGTGGCTGTCTTTGTGTACTGTACAGCTCCAAGTGCATTGTCAGTGCAGAGCAAATACTAAATAATAATAAAGATCTGCAGGAAATTGAGCCTGGCTTCACTTGAAAGGATCATAAACTTTTAAGAAAACTGGTCTGTTTTGAGTTTGTAATGATACAAAATCAGGTGTGTTTCAGTTTTGTCATAGACTTTTCACACAACCTAGCAACAGCAATAATCAGGATGTATTATTTTGATTGTCATCTGCATACTCGGCAGTTCCATAGGAACCTTTGAAAATAAACCTCCTTTCATTTATGCTCATTTGCAAAGTGTAACTATGGGAAAAAAATCCCAACCACATCAAGCGCTGTGAATAGTCTTTTTCCCCCCTGTTTTCCCTTCCTCTTTTCAGCAATCTCTGAATGCCTTTGTTTTTCTGTAGCAGTATTAACAGTTTTTCTTCAGCCAGTTCAAAAGTTCAGTGTGGAGTATGTGTGCAAGTCTATGCAAAGGTCAAAAGCTTTCTGCTTCTGGTCCTTGTGAGCTATGGTCGCTGAAATCTTTTAGGCGTCTCATTTGTGTTTAAAATATAAAACTGCTTTCCAGGACTTAAGTGGGGTGAGGAGAGGTTTTGGGGAGGTTACTTGTTTAAGCCGTTGCCCTTACAGGTAAACTAATAGACCTAGAGCAAGCACAGCCTAATGGTTTGATGCACACACATGCCAAAGTTTTCTGTGGGAAAAGCTGGAATGGCATTGCAGTTCTGCTGCTACTTATTGATGTTACTTTGGGCACTGGCAGATGTGTGGGGTGGAGAGAGAGAGAGAGAGACAAAGTGTGTTTTACACAAAGATCATGCAATCTTTTTCTTTCGCTTTCAGGAAACAATAGAGAGAGTACAAAGCCAAAAACTGTCAGCTGGTCTGTCAACCAGCAAGAATAAATATTCCTTATAGCTTTTTATGTTATTTTATTCTAACTGCCACAGTCAGTTCACTAAGACACCAGCTCCAGTTAAACAAACCTCTCTCTGTTCAGTTCCTGATCCTGCAAACACTTTATTCATGTGTATAAGTGACTGTAAAATCAGACATTAACTGATTATAATAATTCAGTACTGTTACTAGCAACAGGATTTGAGTTATGCCCACAGCCATGTGGTGAAGAGATGTTGTGCTATCTAACCTAACCCTAATACAGCAACTTTCACCATAGTGTCATGAGAGCGGCTACTCTTCAGATGAGTCTCTAAACTCATCAGGTGCCTATCACTGGTGGCTCAAGTGGAAATTAAATCCCATGATATCCCGGAAAGAACAGGAGTTAACCCTTTGTCCTAACCAGTATTCTCTATTTTGGTAAAACAGATTTTAATGCCCAAGGCTAGCGCAGGGAGAGTATAATCGTTGCCTATATAGCTATTCTGCAGTACCAGTCTTTAACTCATCCTTATAAAGGACTTTGAAATATCTGCAGTATGACAGACACGTATATAATTACACAGCAAATAACCAGATTAAAAGAACATTATCAAGATTGCAAAGTCAATCATTCAAAAGTTAGGAACTGCCAGAATTAAGATTGCCTGCATACCCTTAATTCAGCTCCCTTGGACATATGCATTAAGATACAGATATATTTTCCACAGGATCCTTGCCTCATTGAATGCACAGAATAGATGGTGCTCATTTAATCAGCAGCTATTTGATATTGTCTTTTCTCCTCATTGTTAAATGTCTGGCCCCAAATCTTATTTACTGCACACTATTCAGACCCTGTTCTGAAGACAGAATTATTAATTTTCTCATGGCCTTCACTACGGTGTTCATCACTATAGTATCTGAGTGCTTCACAAACATACATTTATTTTCACAACACCCCTGTGAGATGCAGGGGGAGTTGTTACCCCCATTTTACAGATGAGGAACTGAGACACACAGATATTAAGAGCAACAGAGGGTCCTGTGGCATCTTTAAGACTAACAGAAGTATTGGGAGCATAAGCTTTCGTGGGTAAGAACCTCACTTCTTCAGATGCAACATCAATAAGTAGCAGCAGAACTGCAATGCCATTCCAGCTTTTCCCACAGAAAACTTTGGCATGTGTGTGCATCAAACCATTAGGCTGTGCTTGCTCTAGGTCTATTAGTTTACCTGTAAGGGCAACAGCTTAAACAGCTTAAACAAGTAACCTCCCCAAAACCTCTCCTCACCCCACTTAAGTCCTGGAAAGCAGTTTTATATTTTAAACACAAATGAGACGCCTAAAAGATTTCAGCGACCATAGCTCACAAGGACCAGAAGCAGAAAGCTTTTGACCTTTGCATAGACTTGCACACATACTCCACACTGAACTTTTGAACTGGCTGAAGAAAAACTGTTAATACTGCTGAGACACACAGATATTAAGAGCAACAGAGCAACTTGCATCTGAAGAAGTGAGGTTCTTACCCACGAAAGCTTATGCCCCCAATACTTCTGTTAGTCTTAAAGGTGCCACAGGACCCTCTGTTGCTCTTTACAGATTCAGACTAACACGGCTACCCCTCTGATACTTGACAGATATTAAGGTTCCCTAATTTTGGGTGCCCAATTTGAGACTCCTAGATCCTGGTTTTTCGGAGTATGTAGCATTATTTAGCATTTTATATGTTCAAAGCACAACTCCCATTGACTTCATTTGCAGCTGTGAGTGTTCAGCATTTCTGCAAATCAGACTCCAGGGTCTGAAGTCAAGCTCAGAAAATGAGGAACACACCATTAGTGACCACCTATGAGAAGTTTGGTTTAAGTGAGTTCTTTGGCTTCACTTAAAACTCCGGGACAGAGACAGGGATAGAATCCAATTCCCTAGGGCATCATTCAGCTGCCTTAACCACAAGATCATCCTTTCTCTTCCTGAAATCCCCTGCCTCATTCACTACACACCTTCCAATTACTGCAACAAATGAAGCAGGGCTCCTACAAACAACAGCCTTCTTCATCACTCAAATTTGATTTATCCCCAGGATAGGTCCATCCAGTGCACTGATGAGGCAGGGGTCCTGTGGAAAAATAGTATTTTAAAAGTCTAGAAAATTACACACACACATGCGTACATTAAAAGAACATTATCAAAAGTTGGGACAGTTTTATAAGCAACTGAAAAAATAGGGTCTTATAATGGGAAGTGTTAGGCAGTTTTAGTAATAATAGTGATGCTACCAACACTATCCATAACATTCTATGATAATTTTCTGTGATGTTATCACTGATCTTTGTCCTTTTTTATTATTAGGTTGTAAATACTACTGATTATCCACATAACTCCTGCTTTTTCTGGTTATTCAGACCTTCCCATTAAAGACCAAGTTCTGTTCTCACTTATATCCCTGAAATGCCATTAAAGTCAGTGGGGTTGCACAAGTGTAAGCAAAGGAAGAATTTGACCCCATATTTCCTGATCCCCTCTAAGACTCTCCCGTTTGGAGCCAATGGAGAAAATTGAACGAGCCAGTGTTACAGATGGGGCAATAGGTGAAACTTTCAACAGAAAAAATTAAATGCTGCAAAGGCAAATCTTTTCTTCCTATTGAAAAATGACATTATTCTTTGTATAAAGAAACAGACACCCTCTTTCGCAGAAGCCAAGAGTTAGGAAGCGTTACTGCGGCACTCTAGCCACTTGGATGTGAACTGTCAACAGAAACATTTATACCAAAACAAACAACGAGTTGCTGGAGGGAACAGTGACTAGCTACTCTTGAAGACAAGAAATTTTGGCAGCTGATATAATGAGCCCTGTATCAAAATAAATTCATGAGGAGGAAAATGCCTTCTTTTTAGCACCCAACTCAAATATCTCAATCTAAGACATTCAATGAACAGAGGGTAGCTGATATCCACATTAATTCTGATTGACAACTTTATAGGAAAATCTGATTTAATACTCTCATTTGTAAGGGGAGCACACTGGATTAGCGGAACTGGCTGCCAGATGTCACTGTTGTTTAATGGAAATATAGCTGCTGGTGCATTGATCAGACTGACTGGCGTTTAATGTGTTATGGTCAGGCAAGTGACTATGTAAAAATGGCACCTTCTTACTTGGTATGTGCTCCATGTTACATAGGGTTATTTTATTGACAAAAACAAGTTTTTATTATTGTCACTAGCTTTGCAGAGCCAAACCAGCTAGAGAAGGGTGAACTGGATTTCAACAACAAATGGGCATCTAAGTTCCAACTACAGAATCTTTATTGTTTCTGATGGTGTACAAAGCACATCCTCTGCTGGTGTCAAATGATATAGCCCTGTTGACAGATCAGGCCCAGAAAGAGCACACTGTGGCTTTTGGGTCCCACTCTGAGCAGCTCAGCCCTGTCATTTGGGGGAGGGAATCTTTTTACTTGTAACCTGAACGATTTGATATAGACATAATTGAGAGAGAGAACAAATATAGAACCTACCCTTCTCATAGAACCAGAAGAGTTGGAGATGGAATATATCTGCTATTTTATCTAGTCCATCTCCTTGCCAGTGCAGGGTTGTTCTGCACAGTGCATTTATTAGTGCAGTGTGTGCTCGGCATTCGGATTCCCACCATTTCCATGTGGCTGTTGATTCAGCTCTGTATTGTCATGGGTGGAATAACTATTGTGATTTGTGAGGCTAAATGGCTCCTTAAATGATTCCCTCCTGCTCTTTCTACAGCTTTTAATCAGTCTTTCTTCAGTTTCTACCTTTGTCCCATTCAGAGTCTCCAACTTCTATGTCTCTCCTGATGATTGTTTCCTTTGGTTTCTATCTTGTTTTGCTTCCTCAGGGACAGATTCTTCCACCCTTATTGGTGTTGAGTATTGCCTTACACCCACGCAGTCTGATTTCAGTGGGACTACTCAGGAAGGAAAGTATGACTCAGTATTAGGAAAGGTAGCAGAATCCAGCCCTCATGTCTTCCATACATACATAGGAGCATTCCAGGCTAGGCCTAGTGTTTTGGGGAAGGTTGATGAGATGACATTTTGGGCTCCTGTCATGAACGTCACTTTTAATAATGTGTGTGTAAGTCAGAGCCTTAAGTCAGCCACTGGCTTTCTCTGGTGTACAAGGAGTGGGGCCCAGCTATTTGTGCTGGGGTCTGTGCATAGTTGACCATGTTAGTAAATGTTTTCAACAATCAGTTCCTGAAATTAATCTGTGGGGCTGGAGAGGGACCCAGCTACAAGAAAGTTTTGTGTTTATTGTGATGAACATTAGGGTATTTTTAAGGGCTAATTCAGCCCAGGTTTATGCTGGCACCTACAGTCCCTCTGTGGATACAGAGGTGATGTTTGTAACTGTAGGCATCCAGCCAGTGACTTGGAACGCTAGTGGTGCCATCCTACTGCCATTCATGAAGGCTCTGGCATTCCCCAACCCCAACAGCAAGTTAATTAGGAATCCTACAACCTAGTCTCCTGGCAGAGATTCCTCCCCAATGCTCCAGCAGCATTTACACTGATGAAATTGCTACTAGATTATTCCTCCCTGCCCTTCCACAAAAGAGTCAATCTGTTTTAGCTTGTTCTATCTTGAGCTCATAAGCCTCAAGTGCTCCAGCTAGTAATAACCTTTTTTATGAGGCAGAAATGTTTCCATGGGACAGCAGGCTGCCGAGAGACTTGAAGTCAAAGAGCTTTTGATTTGAATTTACAATACAAAACAACAATAATCAATCAGTGGTTCTGTTTAGCTTCTATAATGCAGACATGAGGATGCTGGGGGGGAGGAAGGGCAAAATAACCCAAATTAATCTGAAAGTGAAGCTTCAGAGGTTTCCATTCAGTCACAGCTTCTCCAGTCCAGCTATCACTGGGATAAGAAGTGGGTGATGTTGTTTTCATTGTATACTCAAGGCTTCCTGTTTCTGGTCCCTTCTCAGGTGGGAGATTGGGAAATGGAGCTCCTGTAGTCTCACCTGTGGAGTTGGACTGCAGACTCGAGATGTCTTCTGCTCTCACCTCCTCTCAAGAGAGACGAATGAGACGGTGATTTTAGCAGATGAGCTGTGTCATAAACCCAAGCCCACCTTAGTGCAAGCCTGCAATCGTTTTGACTGCCCACCATCCTGGTACCCTACAGAATGGCAACAGGTAAGAGTGTGCACCTAATCCATTGTATCCCATTTGATGCTCATAAAAGAGACTGATCTAGTTTAGTCAGTGATACATAGTCGTTCAGTGCAGGCAAGAAGATTCATTTATCACCCAGGGCAGGCTGGTAAGTTCATTTAAAAAATGAAACATAGATGTCTGTCTTGAAGATCCCAGGACAGTGGTATCTTGTTATCTCATCTTAAACAAGGTCAATATAAAAACAAAGAGACAGAGAATATTTTTTTTCACGAAAGTGATTTTTATTAATTTGTAATTGATTTTCACAAATAAATATTGACTATTATTAAGTCTGAATCAGCTTCAAATCCAAAAGGATCATAAATCAGAGTCACAAGTAATGAAAAAAGGTGCCACGGCACATAATTCTTAGCTGCCATCATATGGCTTGTGGGGTAGCCACACAAAGGTCCATAGGAGTCGAGCTATACAGAGATTGTATTGATACCAGATGGGGAAGGAGAGAATGAATAGAACAAGTTTGTGGGCACTCCTTGAAAATCAAAGTAATATTTTAGTTGTGGAGGGATTTTTCCTCTACTTATTAAGGGTGAGATTTTTCAAAGGCACAAATGGCAGTTTAGACACTTCAGTCTTAGTGACTTTCAGTGGTAGTGGTAGTGGTAGGTGCCTAGTTGCCTGCTGTCTAAAAATCTCCTTCTAAATTGTGTGATACTTTGGGTCAGTGCGGTAGCTCTGTGTTTTTGGAAGGCAATTGGAAGATCTATTTTAGATCACAACTGAAATGAGTTTGTTGCCATGTAGATGCAAAATAAAACTCTGAGCTTCTTGACACAACAGAGAGTGCTTGAGTTAGGTGTAACCCTGCACAGCAAGAGGTCTTGCGGGTCAGGACTGAAGGTGAAATTCACTCCCCAACAGAGAGGCCAGAAAAAAGGCCAATGCACCACTTACCTCCCATTAAAACCTTCAAAATATGATTTGAGTAGGATTTAAGTGGTACATCAGCCCTTTGCTGGCCCTCTGTATGTGGGTTAATTTTGGCCAATAGGAAATGAGTGGGAGTTTTACCCAGTGCTTTCCCATGCTATGCCTGGCTCCAGCTGTAATGTATGCCACTTGTTTAAAAGCCAGTTGAGTTAGATGACATGTTCATATATATTCACCTAGTGGTGCTATTAAACTTGTACAGCAGTAATACATGAGGGAGCTCAGGGCTTATGCAGCCATCTTTGCAACAAAGCTCTGATTCAGTGTGCTCTTTTGCTAAAACCCCACAGCGCGAGTCCTTCACGTCTCTTTAAAAAGACTCAACATTATCTACACATTTAAAATATTAAGGTATATATGTATATTACACACATGTATTTTTAAATGTGTCTATCCCACACCCTGGACATACACACTGTAACTATAAACTGCATCCAAAAAACTACATTAAAAGGATGTTTGGGTGGCAAAGTCAAGTGCCCCCAAAGTTAGGAAATGCCAGATTTAAGGTTGCCTGTGCCTATACAAAAGCATATAACAAGTTCTTGCAGAGTAGAAACTGCTCTAATGTAGTTGAGAACTGTTAGAATATCGGTATGCTGCAGTTCCATCTAAGTTAGAACATTGAGCTTGGTAGGGAGGCTGGTTTTTGGAACCTGGCTTTAAAGCTGAGGCCCTATCTCCACTCTAGGGCCTTTTTGTAAGAGTAAGGGTTTCCACTGGTGTCCCTAGCTATGAGTTCTCTTACTCTTCACTGTTGTGGAATGTATAATGCACGGGTTGGCGTCTGGAACAAAGCATACAATGGTAGAAAGGACACCCAGAGTTGGATGTGATGGCTCCAGGTGTCAGCAGCCATTTCTCCTTTGGGGAAGCCACAACTGGCCAGTGCAGCCCTCATGGTACGGGGTACAGGATCTGGCCTGACAGATGGGGTATGTATTGTTTCAGCTTATCTCCCAGGGAGCCTCCACTGGCAGAGCTCCTGTGAAGGTCTGGCCACAGTTTAAAAGCTGCAGAACTTTGCATGAAGCGTTTAAACACTGCCTGCCCTGACTCAGAGTGAATCCCTCTCCCAGGGTGCAGGGGAGGGTTCATTTCCAGCAGAGGTGAATCAAGCCCCTATAGGAACACACACCTTTCCCACAACAAGGTATGCTGCAATTTCCCTATAAGCATTTTATCTGAAGTAGAATTTACATAGGGCGAAATCTACTCCCTTGCAGGGCCCATGCAAAGCTGATGAATCACTTAGCACTTGTCTACACTAACACTTAGCCTGTGGCTAGCTGGGTTGTGAATCTACCCTGCACTAGCCTACCATGATTTAGCTGTCCATGTGGACCTTGCTTATGCACAATTGCAGTTCAAAATCCTCTTTGAAACAGGACTGGATCAAAGTGCATTAACAAACTGTTAACATGCATCAGCAGAGTCCACCACAGCTACAGCATGGCAGGCTAGTGCAGGGTAGATTCACACCCCAGCTTGCCACAGGCTAAGTGTTTGTGTAGACAAGCCCTAAGGCCCACTTCAGCCCTTAAGGTGCCACCCAGGCCCTTGTGCTTGCCTCCTGACTAGTTGTGAATTTTGCCCGTATAATGTCTATGGTTCTGCTTTTCATAGCAGTCCCTCCTGGTAATTTTTAAACAGCAGCAAAAGTTTTAACCTACAAAGGTTCAGGAATGATATTTTCTTCTCTGAGGCTCTTTGTGTTTGTTAAAGGAAGATGGTCTGAATTAGATGTGTTTAAAAGCCCCATGTTCTTGGCAAATAAAGTCCTGATAATCATCCGAGCATGTAACATTCCGAATGATTAAAAATGCATCCTTATAAATTCAAGACTATATTTATTTTAAAAATGCTGTGTCCCTAGGACTGAGCCATTAGGATGTTTATCTTGTTTTCAGTAGTATGTTTCTGAAGGAAAGTGGATACCAAGTATTCATTTTTTACAAGCCCTAGTAAATATCTGCTCTGCAGTGATCAAGTGGGAGATGTCACATTAATAAATCTTCATCTGTCTTGGTTTTATTACTGAATAAAGGGCGAAGTCTCAGGCCTGTCCCTCTCTGTGGGTGCTCAGTGCTGTCCTGTCACTAAGGTTACTCTGGAACAATTTCCTGACCTAGATCAGCACTGGAAAACCACTGCCCTCTTCAGACTTTTCCAAGCTATTTTTCTCCTTATTTTAAAATGTATTTTTAAATTTAAGAAGTGGCAGGCCTTAGAAGCCAGCTGGATCACGCAGAGCTGCTGGCAGGAAGATGCCTGCTCTAGGCTCCCAAAGCAGCTGCTCTGCCTTGCTACGGAACCGTAGAAGCAAGTCGTTTTAGACAGTAAAAACTGTGCTTGAAGGCTAGACTGCAGCACATTGTCCTGTGTAGGGGGCAATGCAGATCTGGATTGCTGCAGGAGGAACTTGGAGTGGGGGGATTGTCCTTAGGAGGTACAGTCCCTTCCCGAATGCCCCAGTGGACAGGGAGAACTGCATATGCTACACCCTCCCTCAGAACTTTCAGCCAACTCCATGAACTGGCAAAGATGGGGCACAGAGCCATTGCCCCACCTTCTTTCTCCACACCTCTCTGTTCTCCACAGTTTGTGCACCACCCCCTGGGGAAACAGGATTAGCAGCACGGTGGCCCCCCCAGTACTTACCCAGTGTGCCTGCTAAGGCGAATGGGCCTAGCCCCTAAGCTTTTCTCCTCCTGCCACACTCACAAAATCTTCCGCTGGAGTGTTGATGGAGGGCCCAAGAGCAGTAGAAAGAGTTAACACACACCATAGAGACGCAAGGGGCAAGCCATGAGGGCTAGAAACTTCCATTAAAAAAAAGTCTGAAGTAATAACATGATTCTGAGAGCTAATAGTGCCCATGTTTTAGTCTAGCCCTGCACTAGATACAGTCATCAGGACAGAATGGGAATCTGTTGCAGTCTCTGCATTCTATCCAATGTTGTGAAATACGGAGGCTGATTTAGAGTAGCTGATTAATTTTCACAGAACAAAATTACCTGACTGGGCGGAGAAAAAAGAATTGGTAGAAAAATTCTGTTTTCTCCCTCTACTCTCAATAAATGCATGGGGTTTGGAAGGAGGCGCGATTCCCCAACATTAGACGGTCAATTCTTTGGAGCAAGGAGCATCTTATTGTTAGGTGTTTTGTACAGCACGTAGCACAATGAGGCTCTGATCTCTGATTGGAGTACCTCAGTGCTCCTGCAATACTACTACTTCTAACAATAATAATAATAAGCTTTACTTGTTTTCTGTTCTTGAATATGAGGCTTCTCAATCTTTTCATCTGCTGAAAACTCAAGTAGTATTTTATTGGGTTAAACTTTTCTTGAAGCTTTTGTGCTTTCTAACAATTTTGTTGTTGGGCAAAAGCTGTTTTCAGTCCTCAGAGAGCAAAACAAAATTGAATGCAAATCTTTTTACACAATTCTAATGTCTACACTCCCCACTTTGTCTTTCAAGACCAATTACTTTCTAGTAACATGAGGTCTGCACTTAAGCATGTCTGTGTGTGAGAGAGAGAGAGAGACCCATGATATCTACAATGTTTTACAGAGCGTTCATTTTTTAGCTACTTTAATATGTTTGTTAACATTTTTCCACTTCATGCTCTACTTCTCAGGCCTGATTCCCCTGCTGCAGATTATAAGCAGCTCCCACTGATTTCAGAAGATTAGTTCAGGTTTTCTTTTCTCCTCTGATAGGATGAGACAGACCTGGAACTGTATTAGTTGGATCGTACAGGAGAAAAGGAGCGTATTTCTAGCCAAATGACAAGTGCATCAGGAAGTAGGGCTGAGCTGCCATGTTTATAGAAGAGGGTCAAGGAAAGCTCTTAAATATGCTTGTTCTAAAGTTCCTGCCCTCCTTGGGTGGAAATGGATATGGAGGAAGTTATTTATATTAGGAGAGAGGGTAGCTGGAATCCCTAGAAATTAATCTCCCAGATCTACATTGAGTCAAATAAACCTTCCTCCTTCCCTTTTGGAAATAACATACACTGTTGTCACGGACAGTCATAAATATAAAGGGCTATGTGGCTGCTTAATGGTTTATTATACTAACCTTATAAACAAATTGTTTAGTGTAGCTGCAAATCAGAGGCTATGTGCAGCTTTCCCACGAATTAAAAATCCGAGAAGTCCCACACTGCAGTACTTATTTCAAATTCAGGACTTTAAGGTGGGGAGTTAAGTTTGGGTTTGTTGATTAATGAATGGGTTCAGAGTGAGCTGAAAGACCAATAGGCAGTTTCCATTGTGCTGTTTGTTTCTTTGCTCTTTACCTGGAAATGGCCACAAGTCAGAATTTAAGGTCAGCATGGATGACTCCCACTCCCTCAGCTTCTCTCGATCTTCCCCCAGTGTTCACAGACCTGCGGAGCAGGCACTCAGAAGCGAGATGTGCTCTGTAAGCAGCGCATGGCAGATGGAAGTTTTTTGGAGCTTCCAGAAACCTTCTGCTCCGCTCTGAGGCCAGTTGCCCAACAAGCCTGCAAAAATAAAGACTGTCCCAGCGAATGGCTTCTTTCCGACTGGACACAGGTATGTGGTATCTGTATAAGTGAGGAGTCCAATACTGGAAATAGATCTCATTGTCCAGAGGGGCCATCTCCTAGTGTCTTTTTTGAGTTACGAATATCCGGTAAATGTTCTTGAGACGAGAAATGAAAAGCAAATCCTCATCACTAGAGGGTCTGATGAAGCAGAAACCATTTATAACAATGGGAATCCTATGTCCAGACTGCAAAAAGAGGAGTCCGTTTTACCCAGCTATATCCCTGTGGTGGGGTTCTTTTCTTACTGGCATCCAGTATGACCACTTGCTCCGTGGCCCCTCTCTGGAGACTGGCTCCACTGATGTGGAGTAGTCCTCCAGCCAAACCCTAAAGACCTTCCCTTCTGGGGTAAGCAAGAATCCAAACACAAAATAATAAACTGACCTTTCCCAGGCCACCGCCTTCACTTCTGTTGATGGTTGCAAAGAGTGGCTTACCCTCCCCCAGGCTTCCTCCCCTTGTTAGAGTTCCCTCTGTGGATGCAGGCTGATGCCAATAGAGCCCACCTTGGCGTTTTCCCTTGATGCAGGGAAGTGAATGGAACTTCTTCCAATTCTCTGTAGAAGCACCAGCCTGGGCCGCTAAACGAGAAAGGGTTCACACGCCTGGCCGCAGTCCTACACCTCTTCTGTCATCCCAGGCTAGTGCTTTCTCCTGCTTTTCCTGCACCTCTGAACCTCACCCCCTCAGTGTCACAAGCAGACTTTTACTCCACTGAACTCGCTTGTGCCTCCACAGCATTCCCTTCTCCCAAGCTCCTCCATGGGCTAACTTCTCCAGCTCCCTTAGAGCAGAGCCCTACCCCAGGTCCTGACAAATCCCTAGTCTTTCTTCTTACTGAGGAACAGCCCATCTTTTATCCTGCTTTCCCTCTTCCCAGCAAGCCTTGCTCTCAGTCACATGCTCCCTATGAGTCCACAATCCCCAGAATACCAGGCCTCAAAGAGGCCAAGGTCAAGTGACAGGAGTGCTGGGCTGTCCCTGCCCTTTAAGGGATAGTACACCCTGATACATTGCCCCTGCTCTCCTTGTACCAAATTCTGCTCTCACTTACACTCATGCAACCCGACTGAAGTCAAGGGGCTGCATGGTTTGCAAGTGAGAGCAGAACACGGTCCTTTGACTTCAGAGGAATTATTCTACATTTACACCAGCATAACTGAGAACAGATTCTGGTCCTTTTATGAAAGGATATTTGTAAACTCTTCCCCCTTTTAATTCCCCCTTTCTCCTTCACACAAGGAGATAGTTAATAACTTCATCATGAAGGAAGCACCAGTCGTGCTAGGGAAGGGAGCTGTTCCACTCGACCCCACATGTGGCGATCTCTCTTGACATTCCAGTCAAATAAATGGATTTTCTAATGAAATCTGCTGCCAGGACACACACCCATTCTGGCAGCAAAGGGGTAATTCTATTCCCACCCCCCAACCTATCCTCCATCGCAAGGAGTGCAGCTTTAACATTTTTACTGTACATTATTTACATTAAAATCCATACAACTCATGTTTCTCACGCTAGCACTTTTTAAAATAGATTTTTTTTCTGCTCTAAGTAGCCTTTCGTTTGGTTCTTTCTTTTTCTCTGATCACTCTCAACTCTTTTCTTTCCTCTCATTCTGTCTCCCATGCCCAATTCTGTAACAGACTGACAGCCACACACACATGCGCTGGAAAAATACTAGGTATGGTGGCTCCCAAGAAACTGTGTGCCAGGTCCAGGACTGAGTTGAGTCTCCTGAGCTAGGGCTCTCAAACTTTTTCATTGCATGAACACCATCTCAGTGGACCACCAGCAATTGCTTCATGGACCATAATCCACAGGCCATAGTTTGAGGACAACTGCACAGGGGCATCTCTTTTGCATCTGATCATTGCATCATTAATCTCCCAGGTTAATTTTTAATAGTTCTACAATGGTAAAACAGAAAATCAAAGGTTTAATGCAATCTGAAGAATTTTTGCCAGTTTGCATCAAATTTGACAATGTAGGGCTAGATTGTGTTTTGCCCTTGTATGTCCGTGAGCAAGTGCCTTTCCCTCTACTTCGTGTGACTGCAAAACAGCCACACACAGTAGCAATAGCTGTGCTGCCTACACTTTAAGTAGCACAGTCACTGTTTGCTTCTGCTCCCCTTTCCAGAGAAAAGTATGCTGAAGAGAAAGCAGGAAAGAAGAAAGGTTATGGCCCTGCCCTCTTTGCACTCAGAGCTGAGCTAATGCTCCAAGGGGAGCAATCTGCTCTGTACCAATGGATGCATCAAATTGCTCAATCCCCAGGCACAAGGAGTGGTGCTGGGAGAGATTGTGCCTTTGATGCTTCTCCTGGGTGAGCCTGGCTCCACACTTCACCTTCTACAGAGGTGTGGTTTAAAAGCTTGATCTTAAGGTACATGTAATACCAAAATCGAGCTCATTTGAAGAGGACAGAAAAAGAAACACTGACAGTGGGATTTTATATATAATGGAAACAGCCACTCAGCCTTCACAAGAGCAGCTCACTCACATCACTACTATAGTTAAGGTTGCTGACAATTCCCAGTATAAGACCCGGTTTTCAATTGCTTGTATAATAAAAAGAGGTCACTCCCCTCCAAAACCTGGAGTTGATCTCAAGAGTGGCTGAGTCTCTACGTTCCTCTGCTTCAAGCAAATAGCTATGAAACCCTTTGGCAAGTGTGTGTCTTATCCCCCTGCTAGTGCAGGGTCTACACAAAGGATGACAACCTACTACTGCTATCAATTACTCCATTGTCTCAAGAGGAGAAGTCTGTGTGATGGATCCAACCCTTCTGAAGACCCAAACTGGGGAGTCAGTATAGTTCCACATGATAGTATTTTAGTTTTTTCAGTTTGTTTAAAAAAAAAATAGGACATTACATAGAAAAAATCTACATTAAAAGAATGTCGAAGTTGTAAAGTCAAATGCTCAAAAGTTAGGAAATGCCAGAATTATGGTTACCCATGCTACCTTAATTCATCCTGCTTGTGCATATCCATTATGACAAAGTCTTTAATTACATTGTCCTGTATTGCTTTTTCCACAGGACCCCATATATAGGTTTTTTGGATATAACATAGATGTACAGTGTGTTTGACTACATAGTATATCTGGGCAGTGGGATATATGTCAAACCTAATGCTTCACATACTGTTTCTCGTTTTGTTTCTAGTGTTCAGTGAGCTGTGGAGAGGGCACCCAGACTCGAAATGCCATTTGCAGGAAGATGCTGAAAACTGGAGGTTCTATCATCATCAATTCCTCAATGTGCCCACCTTTGCCTCTCTCTTCTTTAGTCAGGTCCTGTGCACTAGCAGCTTGCACAAGTGAGTACACAAGAAACTTGGGTGTGTTTGTGGGGAGAGGGCAGGAGCTCCACCACTAAGTATCTGGTACTACAGATTGCTAAGTGCACTGCAAGGTGCTGGGAGCCCTCTGCTCCCAACTACCTCACTGGGAGTCAAAGGTGCTCAGCACCTTGAATGACTTCTGGGGCCTGTATTTCCTTATTTGGGCCTTTCTCCCATGGTTTATAAGAAGAGCTGAGTGGCTGATGCTTTGCCAGAGTTGGCTGTGAACCTAGCAACAAGACAGAGTAGGGAATGGGAGCTCTAATGGTAATTATTAGAGGTGGGTCTGAGACAAACCCCCTGAACCAGAACCTCTTCCATTTTGATGAGGAGTGATCCAGACTGAAACTCAGATCTAACTTTCACAATTAGGGTTTAGAGGCATAATACCCTCTTGGCAGTTACAATGTCCTCTCTGCCAGGGGCCCATAGGGAGTAAGGGCCACCAATGAAGTGGACAGCACTGGCTGAGGAGGGTGTGTCCTGGTGGTTTGAGGACATGCTCATTTAGCACATCCCCCTCATCAGCCTGTGCCAGCTGGGCTCCTATGGAACCTTACAGCAGAAATTAAACCTGCTTTCTTGGTGGAGACCCTTTGGGAAGACAGTACGATCCTGTATGCAGGATGAAATAGCACTCCTGTATGCACTTGGATGAAGCGGGATAGTCTGGTGCAGGGAGATTTAAAAGCAAATCTGTCCCTAGCTCTACAATGAGCTGAACCAGAATCCCAGATCCAAAACCTCATAAACTTCAGGTGGAGAGGGGAAGAGAAGCAGAAGCTTTGAAATCCAGAGCCAAACCGAGAACCAAATGTCCAGATTCAAGACGTCTCTGCTAATAATACACCTATGCTGCTTTATGCTGTGCTTCCCATGGAGGCATGTTTTTCCTTTGTCTGGCAGAGAGATCTGGAAGCTGGAGGGACCCACATAACTAATTAAGTCTAATATTATGCACCTTGGGGTTTTAAACCTACTCTAAACAGATTTGTTCTGTTTAATATGAATCACTGAGGTCGTAACACTTTCACTCCTTCTCAATGCTATGAGATACAAAGTTGTGGTGCCTTGCAGGGCCTGAATGGTAAACATTTAACAAGAGGAACTCTCCTTCCCTGTTGTCCTTTGTCCGTATTTATTAACCACATTCTTCATTTAAATACTCACCCAACGGGGACTGTGTTTCCCCAACAAGTTCCCCTCTCAGTCCAATCCCTGGCACTACGGCTTCTACATTTAACCTCCTCAGGATGACATTCGTGTTGCTAAATTGCACCTTGTTATTTCTTGCATTTTGATGGTGGTAGCTTGATGTTCAGCAGCTGGTAACCTATTATTCCCATAAAACGTAATAGGTGAAATTACTGCCAGTGCCAAAATAAGTGGCTTGTTTTGTTTAACAGTACCCCTATGCTAATATTATTAGTTACATTTCAGGGCACAACAGGCCGGCTCAAAAGCAAAGCCCCCATATTATGGCCCTGAAGAAAGTTTACATCCAAACAAAGAAGCAGAAGAAGCTACACTTTATTGTGGGTGGCTATGCCTACCTGCTGCCCAAAACCTCTGTTGTCCTCCGATGTCCAGTGAGAAGGTTCCGTAAATCAATGATCACCTGGGAGAAAGACAACAAGCGACTCCTCAGTTCAATTCACATTACCATTGCACCGTACGGGTACATGAAGATCCACCGTTTAAAGCCTTCAGATGCTGGGACGTACACCTGCACAGCAGGGCCAGCCCGGGAACATTTTGTGATTAAACTAATTGGAGGCAACAATAAGCTCATCAACCAACCAGCTGGGATTAGAGAGGAAGAGGGTACAAGGAAGTCCAGTTTGAATGAAGCCTTGCACACTCAGGAGAAGCATCAGAATGGGATTCTCTTCAATAGGAGCAAGGCCGAGAAACGAGGGCATCTGGCTGATCCTAGCAGCCAGTACGATGAGATTGTCTCAAGACTTCTGGAGCAGAGAGGCTGGCCTGGGGAAAACCTGGAATCCTGGGAGGCTCAGGAGTCGACAGAGAGAAATGCCTCTTCAGAGGAGGAGCAGAGTCAGGAGTACAGCCTTCCGTTTACCATGGTCATGGAGCAGAAACGCTTGGATGATATCATAAGGAATTTGTCTCAGCAGCCTGAGGAACTTAAGGATGTCTACAGCAAGCAGCTTGTTGTGCAGCTGGCTGATGACATCTTCAGGAGCCATTTGGAAAATCAAGAATCTGTTTTCCAGGGGAGAATTCTTTCAGCTACAGCAGAGTTCTCTTTCCGCAACCCTATGTCTGGATTCACCAGTTCCTTGAGAACGTCGTCTGCCAAAGCACACCTGCCTACTTCAATGGAGGTGGGGAATGGCTCACGCAGGCCCCATCGAAAGCCTGCAATCCTCAGGAAGATTTCTGCAGCTCAGCAGCTCTCAGCCTCTGAAGTTGTCACCCACTTGGGACAGACAGTCGTCTTAGCCAGCGGGACCCTAAGTGTGCTGCTTCACTGTGAGGCTGTTGGGAACCCAAAGCCCACCATTAGCTGGGCTAAAAATGGAGCAGAGGTGCAATACAGTGACAGGTAGGAGAAGTACTTTCAGTTCCCTTTCTTTTAGGGCCTGTCTACATTACTAATAGAACCATATTTAGCTTTAGTCTGGTTACATGACACAGATAAGGCCACGCTTATGCAGTGGCAAGCTGGACTTTAACTCTGTAGCTCGGTACCTGGATTCTGGAGCAGCTTGGTATTACAGACAGGAGTCTATGGGGCAGTTTCATTTAAATAAAAAAATATTTCAATTAATTGTGAAAATGAGACAATCAGCACAGTGCTCTGTGATTTATTTTGATATTAAATTCACCACATGGGGAGGTGCAGGAAGCAATTTTGGGTAGTGGATTAAACACATTTGCTGGATGTTTCTGCTAAAATGATCAGCAATGAAATAGTAAAAATGAGATTCTGGGGTACAATTTTCTGGCAAGGAGTGAATTCTGTGGTTGCTGGTTAGGGTTCCATCTCCACTATGAATTGGAGTGATGTTTGTAACTGCACTTTAACCAGGTTCTCTGATGAGGCTATATTCCTAGAGTTTGTAACCATATCTAAAACTGTTTTAGAAGATGGCTGCAACATAATTTGTATCCAAAATCACCAGTTACCCAGTTGTGCTATAAGAGTGATTGGAAACAATACTCAGTCCATTGGTAGGGTAACTGTCTTGGTATTGAACATGGTTTCAGTTAACCTGGGCAACTTAGCAAAGCGTGGTCCATGCCGGAGAACCAAACTGAGCTGGCTACTATTGTGTTTGCAAATAGATGTCAGTCATATTTATTCTTAATATGGCAGGATCATGCTTAACAGCTATTTTCAGGCATCATTGCTACAAGCACAATATGATGCTCCATTGCATCAAAGTCTTCTGCTTTGACTAGATGCATCATGACTGCCAGTATGCAGAATTCTACTCTTGAGTGTGGCTTGAGAACAACTGCAGGAAAAATACTGTCCATGGTCCTCCATGTTAATTTGCTAATGACTGAAATGCTGCCAGGTCTGCTGAGTCCAGCCTTTATCCTTTATCCTCCAGTGACCTTCGTAGCACATATTTCTCTGATACATTTTGCATATACAGAACATACACAATTGCTGTTTGCGCTGCTTTGTGACAGACTGGTAGCCACAGATTGGGTTGAGCTGTGTTTCTAGCCATCATTAGCCCCTATCGAATTGATATGGGGACAATCATTTATTTTTCAGGGTGTTTTCACTAGACAGGAGTTCAAGTGAAGGGGCAGGTAAAGGAAATAGGGTTTGAAAAGACCACATTTTTTGTTTAACCCTTAGACATTGGAAATGTTGCTAAAATAATTTTGCT
The DNA here is from genome assembly GCF_002925995.2 of Terrapene triunguis. NCBI lineage: Eukaryota > Metazoa > Chordata > Testudines > Emydidae > Terrapene > Terrapene triunguis. Next base: position 5,218,194 of record NW_020664464.1, read on the forward strand.
GTATGAAAATGTCATATTTCATTGCATGAAGAATGCTGTATCCTATCTTCCGTTATTTGCTAAATGGAAAGAAATCTGCACACTCAGGAGCGCTGCCAGCTTTTCTGCCGCCCTAGGCGGCGGAAGGTCCCGCCCCGAAATGCCGCCCCCCACAGAGGCGGCGGAAGGTCCCGCCGCCGAAATACCACCGCGGTCGCCGCCCCCCAAATTGTAGCGCCCTAGGCGACCGCCTAGGTCATCTAATGGGTTGCGCCAGCCCTGTGCACACTCCTATAAACCTTTAAACTGACCCCCTCAAGTACCCATTTGCAACAAATTTTTGGGAGCACTATGAAAGACTAATATTTACTAACCATTATTTACACACACACAAACACACAGCCACTTTATATTCTAGTTATGTACTTAGCTATGTGTTAGTAACATGCTATTATCCTGTATATACTCAGGATTTTATGGTTTACTCCAAGTAGCATACAAGAGGTGATGGTGTGCTTGGAGGCAGCTACATTAGTTGATGTAATACAAGCCAGCTGTCCAAGAATATGCTGCCAGTTCCCTCTGCATAAGTTATAGGAGTGAGGTTAAACATCTAAGTCTGGTCACCAGGGTCAGCCTGGGAAATGAGAAGAAACTCAGGAGTCTAGTCTCAAGGCTAACATTAATTTCAAGCACTGTTGCTGTGGAACATCTAGTAAATTCTTGATTTATCAAAGGTGCAGTTTGTCCCTGGTTTAGATATACAGTTAGTTTGCTTGCTCCTTTCTCACTTTCATGGTTGAATCACTTCCAGACTCAATGGTTTCTATAATTTATTGGCACTTGCAGTGTCACTGCCCTTTCAACTGTGCTTTTTCTGATTCTTTTTCTTTTCTCTTTCTGGCAGATAGAGTGCTAAGTTTGACAAAAAATGAGAACTATTTTCTTGGTTATGAGAACAAGAATGTATCTCTTGTGGAAACCACATGCAGTCTTAATCAAGACTTGGGCCTACGGTATACATTTGGTTGGACATAGTCCTGTGAAAATATCTTTTTGGCCCCCAAAAATTTGCATGCACAGATTTCCATTGCCGGTGGTTACATCCTGTTGGAAATTTGCCATCGAGTGATTTCTTCTGTTTGAAACTACTGTGATTTTTGTGGCATGCTTTAAAGGGAATATAGGTTACATAAAGTCCACCTGTGGTTTATGTTGAATATTAGACTCATGAGAAAATTATATATTTATCCCACACCATGTAAGAGACCATAATTTAGCAATAGATGGTTTACTGTTTTGTTGGTAAAGAACAAATAGCCTTTGATTTCTAAAATTTAATTTAAATAATATATATTTACTATATTTAGGGTTGCCAACTTTCCAATTTCTCAAAACCGGACACTACAAAACCAAGGCCCCCCACCTCCCTGTCCAAAGGCTGAACTCACCATAAAGAGAAGAGGGAGGTTGAAAGGGACTGCGTCTCTCCTTCTCCATCCAGCAGCAGCTCCGAGGCAAAGAGTTTGCAGGGAGTGATGGGAGCAGAAAGTGGGGGCGGGGGAGCTTCCTGCAGCTGGGAGAGGTTTCCGGAGATGGGGAGTAGCCCTTGCAGGGGAAGACGAAGTGTCCCTCCCCAGCCTGGCCTGGACTAGCACCTGGGATGCTTCCAGATCTGCCCCTCCCTGGCTCTGGGCCCAGCACCTGGGCTAAAGGAGGGCCATGGGCTGGATTGACCACAAAATTGTGGCAACCAAACTTTTGGTGTCCAGTCAATACTTCTGACCAGAGACTGTATAGATCCTTTGAAAACCGGACTTTCCAGTCAAAAACTGGACACCTGGCAATAGTCTATATTATGCTTTTCAATTTTTTTCCATTCTACTTGGCTAAACTAGCATCAAATGATATGCTATCATTCTGGATAGGCTGGCAACAGACTACTTACTACACATGCTCAAACATATTATCAGAACTGCTCGTAGGGGCGTGCAGTTATTTGGTGGCCCATGGTACCATTTGGCAGCTGTACTTCAGACAGCCAGGCAGGCAGTGCTCATTTTGTCATCCTGCCCCCCCCCCCCCTTGATCTTCCCTCCAGACTGGGGTGGGAGAAGTTCTAAATGCCAGTGCCCTGATTTTCCGGTGTGCTGAGGACCAATAACTTTGAAGTTAGTGGTAGCTGAGCGACCACAGCACATTTGAAAATCAGGCCACAGATGAGTTGCAAGGTGCTTCAAAGCAGCATTCCTTTCTTGGCTAAATAGCCACTTGCTAGCTGCCAATCACCTGTGTAAATCAGAACAAAAGTGATGTTTTCCATTAGGAGTGACAAGGCAGCCTGCATGTAGCCAGTAGGTATGCCTGAGTTTCTGCAGTCTGTCCTCTTCATGCTCTGCTGACCACACAAGGGAGAGGAAATTAATTTGCTAGCCAACCTCCCAGGCGGAAGGGAAGGAGAAAAAGAATGTGGATACTGCTTCCTGCATCAGCATTGAAGAGAGAGGCTCTCGACCGTGGTGATTTGGTTTGTCTGTGTATTTAGATTGTATGCTCCTGTGTCAGGGGCTGAGTCTTTTCCTGTGTCCTGCACAGCACCAAGCACACTGTTGGCACTTAACGCTCATGAATAATGGTAAAAACAACGAGGTGTCCTTGTGGCACCTTAGAGACTAACAAATTTATTTGGGCATAAGCTTTCATGGGCTAGAACCCACTTCATCGGATGCATAAAGTGAAAAATACAGGAGCTGGTATAAATACATGAAAGGATGGGGGTTGCTTTACCAAATGTGAGGTCAGTCTAATGAGATATAAATCAATTAACAGCAGGATACCAAGGGAGCAAAAATAACTTTTGAAGTGGTAAGAGTGTGGCCCATTACAGACAGTTAACAAGAAGGTGTGAGTAACAGTAGGGAGAAATTAATATTGGGGAAATTAAGTTTAGGTTTTGTAATGACCCAACCACTCCCAGTCTTTATTCAGGCCTAATATGATGGTATCCAATTTTCAAATTAATTCCAGTTCTGCAGCTTCACGTTGGAGTCTGTTTTTGAAGGTTTTTTTGTTGAAGAATTGCCACTTTTAGGTCTGTTGTTGAGTGACCAGAGAGACTGAAGTGTTCTCGTACTGGTTTTTGAATGTTATGATTCCTGATGTCAGATTTGTATCCATTTATTCTTTTGCGTAGAGACTTTCCGGTTTGGCCAATGTACATGTCAGAGGGGCATTGCTGGCACATGATGGCATATATCACATTGGTAGATGTGCAGATGAACGAGCCCCAGATGGTGTGGCTGATGTGGTTAGGATCTATGATGGTGTCCCTTGAATAGATGTGTGGACAGAGTTGGCACCGGGGTTTGTAACAGGGTTTGGTTCCTGGGTTGGTGTTTTTGTTGTGTGGTGTGTAGTTGCTGGTGAGTATTTGCTTCAGGTTGGGGGGCTATCTGTAGGCGAGGACTGACCTGTCTCCCAAGGTCTGTGAGAGTGAGGGATCGTCCTTCAGGATAGGATGTAGATCCTTGATGATGCGCTGGAGAGGTTTTAGTTGGGGGCTGTAGGTGACGGCTAGTGGCGTTCTGTTACTTTCTTTCTTGGTCCTGTCTTGTAGTAGGTGACTTCTCGGTACCCTTCTGGCTCTGTCAGTCTGTTTCTTCACTTCACCAGGTGGGTATTGTAATTTTAAGAACGCTTAATAGAGATTCTGTAGGTGTTTGTCTCTGTCTAAGGGATTGGAGCAAATACGGTTGTATCTTAGAGCTTGGCTGTTAGACAATGGATCGTGTGATGTGGTCTGGATGAAAGCTGGAGGCGTGTAGGTAAGTATAGCGGTCAGTAGGTTTCCGGCATAGGGCGGTGTTTATGTGACCATCGCTTATTAGCACTGTAGTGTCTAGGAAGTGGACCTCTTGTGTGGACTGGTCCGGGCTGAGGTTGATGGTAGGGTGGAAATCGTTGAAATCTTGGTGGAATTCCTCAAGGGCCTCCTTCCCATGGGTCCAGATGATGATGATGTCATCAGTGTAGCACAAGTAGAGTAGGGGCGTAAGGGGACAAGAGCTGAGGAACCGTTGTTCTAAGTCAGCCATAAAAATGTTGGCATACTGAGGGGCCATGCGGGTACCCATAGCAGTCCCGCTGACTTGAAGGTATAAATTGTCCCCAGATCTGAAATAGTTGTGGGTGAGGACAAAGTCACAAAGTTCAGCCACCAGGTTTACCGTGATGGTATCGGGGATGCTATTCCTGATGGCTTGTAGTCCATCTTTGTGTGGAATGTTGGCGTAGAGAGCTTCTACATCCATAGTGGCCAGGATGGTGTTTTTTGGAAGATCACCAAAGGATTGTAGTTTTCTCAGGAAGTCAGTGGTGTCTCGAAGATAGCTGGGAGTGCTGGTAGCATAGGGCCTGAGGCAGATAATCCTGCTGTCAGGATGCCAATCCCTGAGATGATGGAGCATCCAGGATTCCCAGATTTATGGATTTTGGGTAGCAGGTAGAATACCCCTGGTCAGGGCTCTAGGGGTGTGTCAGTGTAGATTTGTTCCTGTGTTTCTTTAGGGAGTTTCTTGAGCAGATGATGTAGTTTCTTTTGGTAATCCTCAGTGGGGTCAGAGGGTAATAGCCTGTATGATATGGGCTCAATTTGAACCAATGACTTTCCAATGGAAGACTTTATAATCCATTACATAGCCCAACAAGCCACCTAGTCAACCCAAAAGCATGCATGATTACTAATATATAGTTCTACTTCTATCTGTATACTGGACAGGCCAAAAAAATAAGAGCAGTGGTGTTGTTCTTTATTTGCTCATGCAAACTAAACATGCATCGTAAAAAGTTTCAGTGGCTGGACAAATATGTTTGATGGCACTTGCAGGAATTCTGATCCTTGACTTTACAGTGTCAATTTTTACACTATAGTATTAAAAGAAGTGTTACCCAGGCTGACACCATCATGTGTTCTGTCTAGCTTCATCCACTATTCAGAGCCAACTCAGTTTCAGAGGGGGAAAGTGCAAATTCCAGCACCTGGGCCTTCTATAAATTATGAAAAGTTAATATAGGCAAAGAAGGTATTCAGATTAGCTATTTTAGAAATCAAATCTGAGGAATACAGATCTTTGTAAGAGGTTATGAATTGCTCAATTGCTCTAGCTTCAGTAACTTTATAAAAAGTGTCTTGTGTTCCAAATATTCTCTAATTTCCAATGGTAGGAACCCTTTGAATACGGGAACCTGAGAATGAGGAGTTTCTATATTAGGCATTTGTTAGATGCCATCTGAACTACAGAATTAGTCAGTATGGCTCAAAATATATTTCTTGGAGATGATGCAGTGTAGGGCAACCAAGATCAGACAGAGTAAAATGTGAAGGGAGCTGGGTTATTTTCATAGGGAAAAACAGTTTTTGAAATGATACAGGTTATAAAAAGGATTGTTACATCTGGCAGGTATTTTTTCACAACAGATAAGACACTCAAAACCTAACAATAAAAACAGGAGACTAGGAGTAAATAGGAATCTCAGGGCAGAATGGTTTCATGCAAAGGATAATAATGTGGAAAGAGTTTCCAAGGGAAGCAATTGAAGCAAAAAGTGTTAATGAATTCAAGAGAAACTTAGATTTATTCTGGAGAAGGAGGGGATTGAGAGACATGCTGAAAAAGCCAGCAGGTTAAATGAAGCAGATTTTGTTTTTAAAGGCAAGTGTGTTGAACTCAGTTGGCCTTTTCCTGTTCCTAAAAGGACTTGAGCTGGATCATCAGCTACATTGATGTCAATGGAGCCAATTACAACAGTTGAGGATCTAGCCCCTTATGTTTTTGTCTTCACCCCAAAACAGATTGGAAACACCCAGAGTTAATCAACTGTTGTACCAGCACTATAGTAGCATTAAAACCAGAACCAGCTAAATTAAAGAAATGTATTCCTACCCTGATGGTGATATAGACTTTTTAGAAAAGATTCCTATCTGTTTTAAAAAAAAAGTGTGTGTTGCTTTAACCCTAGGGATCAATCAGTCTGTCTGTTTATAGAAAGCCCTGAGTCTATATTTGTGGGGTGAGTGGGTGTGTAACATACAAATTTTTAGCCCAGGAAGGCTCATCAAGAGTCAGCTGAAATGCTTAAACCAGTTAAATCAGCCACGATTAAATATGATGGATACAAGGATACCCGTTATTCATCACCATCAAGTGTTTTTCATTTTGACATCAACACAAGGCTTAGTACTAATGTGTTTGCTTTGCTGTTGTCTGGATTCTTTGATATATCCCCGAAAGCAAAGTTAAGCCATTTCTTTGTTGTTATTTGGAAGGATGCTACTGGGGGGAAAAATTGCAAAGTCTTGTGGGTTTAAAGTCCTTTTTATGTGCAGATTGAACCAATAGACCTCTAACTACCAAATTTTTGCATGCACAGCTGTTTGCATATGCAAATATTGCTGGCACGATCTCACCGGCTCGCTGAAAATTTGCCCCTTAAATTCACAGGTTTTTAAGAGATAAAACAATCCTTAAATCTGAAGGAGGGGCTTCTATCAACTCTTGTTTTCTTTTGCTACACAAGCATGTCAGCAATTTAAATATGAATAACATTTTTGGCTTGTAAATGACTCTGCATTTCACTAAGCACTTGCAAGACGTGGTTGGCACAAGTTGAATCTTTATTATTGTGATTATTTTTTTAAAAATGGGTTTTAAAGGAAATCAGACTCCTCTCAGATCCTAATAGAATTCAATGGGTGGCCTGAATCTGGTTTGTTTTAGAGAGCTACCACCCATGGTGTTGAGCAGGATCAAATATCCCTAGTGGTCCATGAGACAGCAGTTTTCATTCAAGAAAGAAAACTCTCATCAGCTCAGGGTTAGTGGATCAGACTTTGATTGCATGACTTGGATGGGCTTTTTCCTTCCATCTCTCTTCCCACTCCCACCCTTGTCTGTGTTAATCTCCATCCTGGCTAAGGGTTTTATGCAGAACAGCTGCTGAAAGTTTCTGATGAATAAAGCAAATTTGTCATTAGGTTTTGTCATTAGTTAAATCTACGACTGAATGGAAGTAGGTTCTATATTCCTACCTTAACAGGAAATACATAGTGCTGCAGTTGAGGACATTTGATATACATGCTGGTTGAACTCTCAGGGCCCATTTTGATCTCACTTACACAGCATAAATCAGGAGTCAGTGGAGTTACACTGATGTAAAACTAGTTTAGAGGGTGTAGAACCAAGCTTTAGTGCTCTCAGTTCATACAAAGTTACACAGTGTACGTCAGGGTGACCTGGAGTCTGTTTCCACATCTGCCACTGCCTTACTATCTGGCCTGGGTCAACTCACTTCACCTCTCTGTGCTCAGTGTGGTCAACTCTCACAATTTTTAATCACAGGTCTCTCAGTGTTCAGGGTTTTCCTTAAAGCCCCAATGTTGAGGGCCCTTTGATTATGGGGGAATCTGTTTTCTTTTCTTGTTTTCTTTTTTTCTAAAGCAGGTTCTATTCCCCACTATTTCAGAGAAAAGCTTGACAATGTGACTTCAAAAAGCTCCAAAAAGACACAGAAAATAAAGAGAACCCCAAATGTATTATTTTTAAAACCTCCTGATTTACAAGCTAAACTTATGAGTTAGGACCTCCAGAATCATAACTTTTGAAGACGTGGCATTGGCAATAGTGATGCCTCCATTTCCACTTCCACCCTCTGTTTATCTTGTCTCTTTAGAATGTAAGCGCTTTGAGACAGGGACTGTCTCTGGCTATGATTTTGTACAGTGCCTAGCACAATAGGGTTTCAGTTTCACTTGAGGCATCCAGACGCCACCAAAAAACAAACACTAACTAATTATAGAGGTTCATTCCATTTTAAAAGATACTACCCATTTGAGAGAGAGTCCCGAAACTTAAAATGGTGAATATTGCTGGAATCACTCTAAAAACTATATTAGTATTTTAAAGTGCAATTACTGTAGCAGTTTAGCAGTGCCTCAAGCCTCTCAGTTATCCCCAATTTATATCATTTTTGTGAGATAGTTTGTAAGAAGCAAAATTTGATGTTAAAATTTGAATGAATAAAAATATGTACCACCTTATTGTACCACATTATTGTGCAGTGTTGTTAAAAGGTGGGATAAATAATTTTTAGAAAATCTGGTAATTATTTTAAAATGTGACCTGTAATAAAGACTGGAAAATATAAAAGGTTTAGAAAGCCTTTGTAGTTATTACCAGTATAGGCCATGGACTGGAGTCCTGCTCTTTGTGTGAATTGATTTACTTAAGTAATGGTAGCGTTAAAGATTTCCGTGTAAGAGAGTTTAAACAAATTGTATTTTACATTCCAGTTGTGAAGGTACCTTTTTCTTTAAAATCAATTGAATCATTCTCAATGTTTCAGTTCTTTATGGTATAGGACGTGATCCTGATCCCTCTTAAATCAGTGGAGAATCAGACCCATAATTTGCTGCTGATTGGTCTTCAGGAATCACCAGATTCATTGTCCAATACAGACAAATGAAAGAGAGCTTTCATACTGAAACCAGTCCAAAAAGTGCAGCTAGCTGTTCTCACATGCTACACCTGCCCCACACTCTAAGGCATGTATAACTAATCTAGCTAGCTAGCTCCTGTTTAGCTAAGGTACTTACCTGGCCTCCAGTGCCATAGTATCTGAGTACCAAACAACCTTTAATGTATTTATCCTCACTATTCCCCGGGACATAAGGCAGTGCTATTATCCCCTTTTTACAGGTGGGTAACTGAGGCACAGAGAAGCTAAGGGCTTGCCCAAGATCACACAGGAAGTCTGTGACAGAGTGGAGACCCCACTTTTCCAAGTCCTAGACTAGTGCCCTATCCTTTGGACCATTCTGCCTCTTCCATCAGCAACCTGTTGCAGCAGGGTTGAGAATGAAATTAACCTGCATGTAATCACAATAGCCACATAAGATGTTTAACCCCTGATTTTCATAACTTTACTTCTTTATTTAAACAAAATCTGCAGGCCCAAAATGTGAGGAAACTGTGTAATTTACTTGTCATTCTGTCTCTCTCTTTAAACATAACTCTTAAATCCTTGCGAAAGTGTTTTCACACAGACTTGCTGAGACCTTCGCTTCTGTATTTCTCTGTTGCTCCAGGATACTCCTTCAGCCAGATGACTCTTTGCAGATTCTAGCACCAGTGGAAGCTGATGTGGGTTTCTACACCTGCAATGCAACTAATGCTTTGGGATCTGACTCTGTCTCCATTGCGGTCACTTTAGCAGGTAACGGAAAAGTTATATCATTATACAGAACTCTTTCTGCTACTGGTATGTTATCAAGTACAGATGGGTACGTGCATTCAGATATTATGTAACTAAAACACAAATTGCAAAATCCTAAAAACAATAATAAAAGTCTCCAAAGCTCACCAAAATAATCCCCAAACTCTCCCTCAACCCCCACCTAACAATTTATCCCTCCCTTCCAGAAAAACCCTGGAAAGACAAATAGGCTTTGCAGCGTGGTCTGAAGATCAGCAGGTTCCAGCTATAGCAAACTGAGACTGGAAATGCATTCCACAGTTCTACAAGTTCCCACACCCAGAGCACCCTGCCGCTAGCTCCTCTTCCCCATGTGCATAATTAAACTTGGGGGTGGCAGCCTGAGCAGCTTGGACAATCTCAACTACCCTGGGAACACCAGAGGAGACAGGCAGTCTCTGTGGTGCTTAGGCCCCAAAACATTTCCTCCTTCCAAACCTTGTGTGACTAAAAACATGGAATCTCTTAAGCCGAATGTCAAAATGGACAACATAAGTTATTCCCTCTCGTGTCTGTATGGAAATAACGTCAATCCACTTTGTTCCACTGGAAATTGCTCTGTTAGCTGGGGTGCCCCAGTGAATGAGCTAGATTTGAGGGAAGATATAAGTTGAGGCCGGACAGATAATATCCAGGATTTTGGACAGCCGCAGGCCACGTCCCAGGCTCAAGCTTCAAATTATGTAGAGAGCTTTCATTTATAAAATATGTGCATTTTCAGTGACTATTTCAAATCATCAGTGGTTTTCTCACCACCCTTGTACAGCATGCATCCTGTGGGGCTCTTGTTACTATTGGCTCCATCCTGTAGTCGCTGAGCACTCTAGTCCCAACCCAGCGAAGCACATAAACCATGACTTTAAACCTTGTTGAACGGTCTTGTTGAAGTCAAGGGGAATGTTCAAGTAGATAAAGTTAAGCAAGTGCTTAAGTGCTTCGCTGGGTTGGGACCAGAGCGCTCGGCACTTTTCAGAAGCAAGCCCTATGTCCTTTCTAACCTGTTCTCACCAAAGCATGACTGACATTCTTCCACCCACTGAGAAATAAAGATTCATAAAGGATTAACTTTCTGTTTCATATGTATCCAGTAATGGTTCAGTTCCACACCAGACTAAATATTCTTTGTTCATTTAGGCATCAATACTAATAAAAACCTCCCTGGGGAAAAACAAGAGAATTGTAAGATTGTGCTTGTCTCCGCAGAGGGTTCCAGCAGGTTCAGAGCCACAGCAGGAGGAGGAGGAGAAAGCCAAAGCAGCAAGAGGGTGAATGGGGAATGGATGCAAAGGATGGGGAGTGGGGAGTAGGAAGGAGGGACAGTCAAAGCTCAGGGGTTATAACAAGACAGAGGTCAAGGGGAAGCAGAATGTGTTTTTTAATGGGAGAGAGGGGGGCCGAAGAAAACATATTAGTAAAACTACCAATAAGTAGTTTGAAATTCCATATCTGACAGTATAGCTCACTCGTGTTTCACTGCTGCAGCTCCCCAGTATGTGTCTATGTAAGTAATAATATTCAGCGGTGGGTGTGCTGACTAGAGAGGCACAAGTGCATCATTGGACTTGTGAGTGAGCGTTTCAACACAGAACACGGGCTGACTCTAGAGCAAGGGAGCACTAGGAGAGACATGGCCTGGGCTGAAAGCAGCTCTTTTATTTAATTAATAAGATTGGTTGAAAAGACACCCCACCTACCCCATGGAGTAGAAGCAGCTGGATCCCTTGCAGGGACAAGGGAAGAGCTAAATCAGAACTAAAATAATATTTTAATTAAACATTTAAAGTTAGCAAAAACAAAGGGCCTGATTTTACTCTCATCTACTCCTATGTAAATCTGGAGTTATGCCACTGTAAAACTGGTGCAAGGCCCTAAATTTTGTATTGATACTATATTATAAAATATTAGACAAAGTTCATGCTTAGTGTAATTCTAGAGTTACATCAGAGATGAATTTAACATGCAATTTTAAAATGGCATCTTTAGGAAGTTGCATAGTGATAAAGAGGTTTTACAGTCCTTATAGTCCTGATGGGTGAATTCCTTGTGGGATAATTAGGAAGCCTCTATGGTTAAATCAGTTTTCATCCCAGGCAATTTATGGAGACAAATGGATCTCAAGCTATAGTAGTGTCCACACAGACTCTGACATGCATGCGGGATTTTACAGACCCAGCAGCTCTTTTGAGGTAATGAATTATTCAAGACTTCGGTCAACTTTCTGAGGTGAATTATCAACTGCAGACTTCCTGGACGTGATCTTGGTGGCCCCTGAGCTCCTCCTGTAAGGTGCTGTGCATCTTCATCTTCCGCCAGCACTTTGCAAGATGATCCCCAGTTGTACGGATGAGATAATGGGCAGTTTTTGAAACAACGCAACAAAACTTTTTGGCACAAAAGAAGTGTTTTCCCAAATGCATTGGAGGCCAGAGAGCTTCTTCAGAGGAACTGGGAAATGTGGGGAAAGCTTATCTCATTAAAAATGAAGGACTTGGCCTCACTGATGAATTTAGCATGTGCAGAGAGACACTGAAAATGTGCTTCCATTTTTGGAGTGGTTTGCTACTTTTTATTGGTTGAACAGTTGACAGATTTTTAATCTAATGAAGAGATCATGAAACCCCCACTGGGAAAATAAAAGCTGAGTTGCTATTTGAGGTCTCTTTACTTCTTTTATGATTTAGTAGTTACATTAAAACATCAGAACTTTGTGAGCATTTCATCAGTGAAGCGAAACATTTGTTGCTGGATATTCCATTCACATGATAGACACGGTAGGTTGATGGATAGATGGATTGATACACTAGCAACTCCATATAAAAAGTGCTTTTAACAGTCCTGGAAATACTCTAAATCCACATGGCAGTTTATGGATTTTAATTAGGGGCAATTGAAACAGTTTGAGCAAAATCATCCATCCAACCAAAACAAGCGGAACTCTTTCTCCCCCCCCTTTCTTACCTCCACTCAGGCTTTTTAGGCCAGTTTCCTCCTCTGCTGCCATTGCAGATTTACAGCCAGCTTAAGTCATAAGTAATATAGGCACAAGCCTAAGGCCCTGGCCCCTGAAGTTGCATGATGTTGTCACAATCTAAGCTTTCATTTATAAAAACATTTCCAGCCCTTATGGTGGTGAAGATGAGTTGGAAAATGTAAGTCAGGTATAACTGAGGCAATGTCATCTGCCTGAGCATGCAGACAGCCCAAAAAATAGCTTTGAGAGGTTTGAAATTTCCATTTTAACGGGTCGTTAACTTTGAACCCCACAGCTCGGTCCCTTACTGCCATCACCCAAGAGGGATGGATTTTGCTGTTACCATCCTGTCATGGATCTACGGAAGTGTCAACAGGGACCACACAGACACTCCCTCCCCTCATCTGTTTGGTTGGGGGAGTTCTCCCTCCACTAAGATGGACCCAGGCCTCCTGAAAACAGAGAGAGGAGGCCCAGCCCGTGTAACATGTAGCAGTGGTGGGCCCCCATCAGACGGCCGTTGTATGGGTGGCCACTGCAATCCCCAAAGCAGTGGGCCAAAATACAGGGCCAAGGCTCCACATGCTGCTGTGTCTAGAGCCCCAGATTGCCTAAACCTGGCACTGACCCATACACCATACCAACTCCAAGTCCCATTTAATGCAGAGACACATGCTGCTGCTTCCCTGCACTCATGTCACTGTCATACAGCTCTCACGCCGCTACCGTGTTTCCCCGAAAGTAAGACATCCCCCGAAAATAAGACCTACTTCCAGTTTTGCCTCTCGCTGTAATATAAGGCATCCCCCGAAAATAAGACCTCCCGGATAATAAGGCCACCCCGGAATATTAGGCCCCGAAGCTCCAGGAAAAATAAGACCTCCCCTGAAAATAAGACCTAGCGCATCTTTGGGAGCAAAAATTAATATAAGACACTGTCTTATTTTCGGGGAAACAGGGTACTCTCAAACACACCTATGGCCCCATGCACACATCAATACACACACTTCCCCTGCTGCCCCTCCACCCTCACGGTCATGCTGTTGTACCAACCCTCACACCATCACACACACCGCACTCCCCTCCACCACCGGTTGCTCCCAGGCCACTCTTACAGTCACACTACTAGCTGCCATTGCATCTTAGTCCCTGTTGGGCCCAGCTTTCTACGTGCTGGGCTTGCTGCATAGGCTGCCCTTCTCTCTCTTCTGCCAGCTGCCCTCTGTTTGCATTTAGGGTGCCACCATGTCATACGTTACGAGAATGTCCCAGAGCAACATAATGCACAACGCCATAGTTAAACAGAAGGGCAGCAGTCAAGGGCTAGCACCTTTGACTGTCAGTTTTTGGCACATTTACCTCGCTCCCGTGCAGAACTACTGATGTCTCGCTTCTGTTATTATCAATTATTTTGTGCACCTAAAATGGAGTTTATGGAAAATATGACTGAAGTTAAAGAAATGGATCACATGTTGTTCTAAGCCTCCTACACTGCTAAAGAGCCTGTATCCACCCTTTGGGGGCTTTGTCCTATGTTTGGTCCTTGGCAAGGGGCACTGTCTGCCTTGCAATATCAGGTGAACAGCTTGCTGCAGCTCCAGTTGCATTGCTGTTTATTGGTTCAGCTGGTTCTCAGATGTGCTGGCATGACTTTAATGCTATTCATTCACTGCTTTAAGGGATTTTTTTCAAAGCAACATCAACTATGAAATTGAGCAACTCCTGCATAATATAGTAAAGCCCAAGAGCAGGTTGCCTGCATCACTCATACGCCAGCATCATATGCTGGCAGGCAGCTGTCCTACATCAGCCATTTGTATTTCTGTACCAATCATATTGTTCACAGTCTTCCCTTTGTGACTACCATGTACTTTGCTTTGTGAACCATGGTACAGGAAAACCACTGATCAAGGCATCGAGAGCTACGCTGATCAACACAGAGTCCTCCGCTGTGACGGTTGACATTGGAAGCACAGTGAAAACAATCCAAGGTGCAAATGTTACCATTAGCTGCCAAGTTGCAGGTGAGAGACAGCTCGGTCCTTATAGCTAGCAGGTACCAAGTGTGTTTTTAGCTATAGATTTCCTCTGAAGTTCCTTGGCATGTCTGTGTCTGTGCACAGGTGCCATTGTTTCAGATTGTTGGGTCTCAGGCAAAAATTTTCTTTGCTTTCATACTATGGGAGCATTGGAGTTGTCATCCCATGTGAGATCAGTGGTCCATTTACCCTGGTATTCTGTCTCCAATAGTGGTCAATAACAACTACTTCAGATGAAAGTGTAAAATCCCTGTAATGGAGAATTGGTGGGCATCCTGGAACTATTCAATATTTTCATTAATGACTTGGATAATGGAGTGGAGAGTATGCTTATAAAATGTGCAGGTGACACTATGCTGAGAAGGGTTGCTAGCACTTTGGGGGATATTATTAGAATCCAAAGTAATCTTAACAAATTGTAGAACTGCTCCGAAATCAACAAGATGAAATTTAATAAAGACAAGTTCAAATTTTACACTTGGGCAAGAAAAATCAAATGCACAACTACAAAATGGGATTAACTGGCTAGGCAATAGTACTGCTGAAAAGGATCTGGGGTTATGGAGGATCCCAAATTGAATATGAGTCAACAACTTGATGTAGTTGCGAAAAAGACGAATATCATTCTTGGGTGTATTAACAGGAGTGTCATATGTAAGACATGGAAGGTAGTTGTCCTGCTATTCTTGGAAGTGGTGAGACCTCAGACTGGAGTACAGTGTCCAGTTCTGGGTGGAACACTAAGTCCAGAGTAGATCAACAAAAATGATAAAAGGCTTAGAAAATCTGACCGATGAGGAAAAGTTGAAAAAACTGGGTATATTTAGTCTTGAGAAAAGAAGACGGGGCGGAGGGGGGACTTGATAAGTTATTCAAATATTTTCAGGATTGTTATAAAGAGGATGGTGATCAATTGTACTCCATGTCCACTGAAGGTAGGAGAAGTAGTAATAGGTTTAATCTGCAGCAAGGGAGTTTTAGGTAAGATATTAGGTAAAGCTGTCTAACTATAAGGATAGCTGATCACTGAAATAGACTTCCAAGGGAGAGGTGGAATCCCCATCTCTGGAGGTTTTTAAGAACAGTTTAGACAAACACCTGTCAGGGATGGTCCAGATTTACAGGAGGCTGGAACAGATGTTCTCCTGAGATCTTTTCCAGCCCTGCATTTCTGTGATTCTATGCCAATTTGGGAATTTTACTCCTACCCCCAGGCAGGTAGTGGCTGGCTTCTATCCTGAAGCATGAGAGCTGAGATTCCTTACACATTTTTTATTCTACCTTGTGTATCAGTGACCTCTTCTATTTTTTTTTCCATTTACATATACAAATGCATGGGTTCCCTGTTGAATTTGTCATTGATTTTAATTATATACTGCAGTTATTCTTGTATATAATATTATATACAAGTGTATAATTAAAATCAATGACAAATTCAACAGGGAACCCATGCATTTGTATGTGTAAATGGGAAAAAAAAATAGAAGAGGTCACTGATACACAAGGTAGAATAAAAAATGTGTAAGGAATCTCAGCTCTCATGCTTCAGGATAGAAGCCAGCCACTACCTGCCTGGGGGTAGGAGTAAAATTCCCAAATTGGCATAGAATTTATAAATTTATAAACATAATTTTATGTGCACATTTGCATACTTTGCTACTCTGGACAGGTATTTTTGTATACAACTATATATATAATAAGACATTGGAATAAAGAGGGGACTTTATGATATCAGATACAATAGGCCAGATTCTTTGGACACACTGAGCTGCTCAAAACTACTCTAAATTATGCTGGCAAGGTAGGTGAGGTAATATCTTTTATTGAATCAAATTTTGTTAGGGAGAGAGACAAGCTTTTGAGATACAAAGAGCTCTTTCTCAGGTCTGGGAAAGGTATGAGGGTATGTCTACACTGCAGTTAGACACCTGTGGCTGGCCCGTGCTCAGGCTCAGGCTAAGGGGCTATTTAATTGTGGCGTAGACATTTGGACTCAGGCTGTAGCCCAAACTCTGGGACCCAGGGAATCACGTGGTTCTAGAGCCCAGGCTCCAGTCTGAGCCCGAATATCTACATCGCAATTAAACAGCCCCTTAGCCTGAGCTCTGCAAACCCGAGGCATGGGCCAGCCACAGATTTTTAATTGCAGTGTAGACCCACCCAGAGTGTCACAGATAAATACGAACAGATAGTTTAACATAAGTAGTTAGCACATATTATAAGGGACCATTCAAGGTGAAGTGGTCTGTTAACACCCTTGTAGTCAGAAGACAAAATGGTGGTTTAGTGGGTTAGCTTGTAATGAGCCATAAATCCAGTATCTTTATTAAGACCATGATTTTTGTATCTAGCAAAGTTATGAATTTAAGTTCCCAGGCTCATCTTTTTAAAGTGTTGTTCAGGTTTCCTTTGAGGATGAGGACTGATAGGTCAGATGTAGAGTGATCATTAAATTATGCTGACAGTAACAGCCCGCTAAAAAATAGTCTGTCATCCAGGCATCACTGGAGCACTGGGTGCTTTGGCCATACCCCCTCCAGTCTGCAATATGCTCCCTACACCAGGGAGATCAGAAGTGGGTGGCGCAGAGGTGGTATAACCATGCTGGGACTTTTGTGTAAGGGATACCTGAAAATTATTCACAGTGCAGAGCAGCTGGAATGGGGGTGGAGGATCTGATCCACTAACACAAAATCCAGTTTTCTGACCTACACCAAAGTTGGTAGGAAATGTTTATGTTGTGGCCATGGAAGATAAGTACTAAGTTTGATTGTTTCCTTCCTTTTTGACTAAATTGGAGGAGGAGGGAAATCTGCCTTCTGGCAGGAGATTTGTTTCAATCTTAACTATGGAGAAACAGCATGTCTCTCCACAAGATAGTCTGTCTGAATTTTCCTTCTTCCACCCCACCTTCCAGTCCCCTCCCCCAAAATTCCTGACTGTAACGAGTGCATGACGCATCTTTGCACTGTGTTGTCATCTCTTTAAATTAACAAGGTACATGTGGTACTGGTCAGCGGGGATAAAAACAGTCCAAATGACATGTGGAGTACAACACTCGGATGGGATCCCAGATAATTAATTACTGTCTCTGGGATTAACAAAAGAAAATTACAGTATTACTCTTCCTGGCAGCTCAAGGAGGATTAAACTCAGTAATTCTGCAGCATTCTCATGCCAAAGTCCCTTGCAATCAGACTGATTCCCAATGCCTTCTAAGGAAGGTTCTGTTAACTTTCCCAAAGCACCTTCATGGCCACCAGCATTGATGGAATATAAAAGAGAGCAAATTAAATATGGACATATAAGATTTCCCTTTTTTGGATGCCGGGCTCTTTGCAACAGCACCTGGGAAATGCCGTTGATTCAGATGGTGAATACTGTTAAGCAACTGTGGCCAAATTCACCCTGAGTTAACATTGGATTCCAGCAGCATAAACCAAAGGACAAATCTACACTGGTGGAGATACTGCCAGGGAGGAGGATGTGGCAGTGCAAAGTTGCCACAGTATCTTTTACTTCTGAGGAACCATTTCCTGTTTGATCATTGTGGAGAACTTTCCAGCTGATCATGGAGACTCAAGGCCACAAACGCGCTTCAGCATGGATTACCCAGGAGATGATGGATCTTATTGCTGTGTGGGGAGAAGAGTCTGTACAGGCAGAGCTCCGATCCAGCAGAAGAAACGCTGACATCTATGCCAAAATCGTGCGGGGCAGGGGGGAGGAGGGCTACAACAGGGACACACAGCAGTGCCACGTGAAAATAAAGGAGCTTCAGGAAGCGTACCAGAAGACAAGGGAGGCAAACGATCATTCTGGTTCTGCCCCACAAACATGCCACTTTTATGAGGAGCTGCATGCGATTCTCAGTGACAACCCCACCACTACCCCAAAACGCTCCGTGGATACCTCCCAGGAACCCCGGTCGAGCTCGAGCAACAACGAGGAGGAGGAGACTGTGAGGCAGGCAAGCGGAGGATCCATTCTCCCCAACAGCCAAGAACTATTTTTAACCCTGGAGCCCATCTCTTCACAGAAGCAGTTAGCAGCGGAGTGTACAGCTGAGCATGGTCCGTGCTTATTGTGCTATGGTGTCTGCATGGGTAACCCAGACTTATGAAAAAAGGTTCGAAAAAGGCTTGGTTTTGTTTGCTATTGATTTCAGGGAGGGAGGGAGGTAAGTGCATCATGGGAGGCTAACACCATGTTCCCGTAACCATCCACACAAATGTTTTGGTCCCTGTGACGGAGTTGAGACTCACCACCTGGCGCCTCCTACTGGTTGTCTCGGGAATTAGCTCTGTCCAGTGGAGCGCCCCTTCTTGGTGGTATCCAGTCCGTCATCTCGCCCTCGGTTGGCATGTCTGGACCCGCGTCGCTCCCAAGCTCGCGGCGTCCTCTTCAAGCCACTGCCCTCCGGCAGTGCCCCTTAGTCCATCCACACAGCCTTCCGGTGGGGGGTTGATCAGCAGTCCTACTATCCAGCCACCATGTCCAACCACACCCTTTGAGTCTAATCCCTTTCGTCAGGGACCTGGCGGGTATATGATGGCTGCTCCCTACGGCCGATGGCTGGGTGTACTGCAAGGGAGGAAAGGGGGGACCCAGGCCTGCCCTCTACTCTGTGTCCCGACCCAGGGACCCTCTGGCGGCAGCCTCACTGTCCTTCTCTCCCCTCGTCTGTCCGCTTCCCTGGGCCGCTTCCCCTACGGCCCCTTGCACCTTGCTAGGCCCTTCCTCTCAGGGCCTGCAGCCTGGCAGACACCGGGCTGGAGTTAGCTTCTGCTCCCCCAGGGCCTGCCCAGCACTGCGCTGTCCTAGGTGCTAACCTCCCCTCCTGGAGACAGACCTTCCCCTGTCGAAGGCCTGGGACAGACTGACTCTCCTCTCCCTGAGCAGCCTTCTTATAGGGCTGAGCCGGGCCCTGATTGGCTCCCAGTAAGCCCTTCTCCCATTGGCTCCCTGTCTGCGCAGGCCCACTGGCCTGCCGCAGTCCATGCTCTCCGGGGAGTGGGGCAGCCGCCCCACTACAGTCCCATAAGGCATTGCAAGCCCAGGCCAAAATTCTACTTGGCTACATGCACTGTGGGATAGCTACCCACAGCGCAGTGCTCCATGTGTCCATGCAAGCCCTGCTAGTGAGGATGCACTCCACCAACACAATGAGCACAGTGGGGACACACAAGATGGACTTGCTTAAATCGGGGGCACAATGTCGACTGACATAAAATCGACTTAACTTTGTAGTGTAGACATGGCCATAGAAACAAAATGATTTCTGTCTGCTGCCTTGTCTATAGTGAGAAAAGGCACCATCTTAGAAAACATGTCAGCAAACTAGCATGACATGAAATACAATTTTGCCTTTAGTGTGGCCAAGGATTAAGTTATCTGATTGTGGTTTAACACAACTGCCCTGGTCCACTCTAAGGAGAAAATCATGTGTGACATTGTGTTGGTTAGAAAATGTATTTTCCCAGTGTAGACAAACTTGATGGCAGAATGTAATGTCACAGTTCCCCAGGTGTCATGAGCAGCTCTCCAGAACATCTTGTTCGACGTGCTAGAGGCAAAGGAATGGTTGGAAAGTGCTACTAAATTCATAGAGTATTTAATCCTACAGCCTGTTATAGACATTGAGGGAAAGGAAGCAGAATATTGGAGGTAAGAGGAGAGAATCAGAAGTCAAAGTGATATTTACAAAGCCAGTGTCGGGAATCTCTACAGGCAGAAACTTCCCAAAGTTTGTAAAACCTTATTTCTTTTCTCTATGAATCTCAGGGGTGCACCACAGCCAGTAGCACAACGATTGGAGAATTGCTCCAAAAAGCAGCCTTGGAGCCATTCTCCTTTCAACTGAAAGCCCAATTCACCTCATCCTTAGAAGCTTTGTGCAGATGGCACTGCTCTGAATTGTCCATGATGGAGGGCTTCTAGGGTCACAACTTGCAGCTCTGGCTCATGCAGAGAAATACTTTTAACGAAAGTCTGCAGGGCAGCAGAATAAATATACACAGAAAAGAAATATTAGCTGCAAGGCTTAATTATGACATTTGCTAGCTGCTGCAGGCAGGAGACAGGAATAGGGGCTAGTTGCTGACAGGTGCTGATAAGCCTGGTTTCTTCGAAAATAAGAGATAATGAAAGGGACCATTACTAGAGCCTGGGGAACTGTTTCTATATAGCGCTTTAATTTCTTTTAGGGGCATAAATGCTGACAAATTCTGTGGTCTGAAATGAATTAAAGGTGTTTTTAAAAGTAGTTAAAAATTATAGTAGTTCTAAAAAGAGGCTAACTTCCTGCTTGATACACCTTGACTGAGTTACACCAAGGATGAATGTGGCCCAAGGCATGTGCAGCTGTGGGACCCAGTTCTGCTCTCCTTTCACCAGGACTATGCTGTGGGTTTGCCCCACTGGGACTATATGTCCTATTGGAAAAACATTTTAACTAATGGGACTTTGCACCTAGTCTAGAGAGGCCAGGGCATGTTTAAAGACTTGGTAGGTGATTGTGGCCAACCCCAGGATCCCTCTGGCACTGAGCCTAAGAGCTTATCTACACGTGAAGTGCTACCTTACAACAGGAGAACTCATCAGTGTAGATAATCTATCTCCCTGACAGGGTAGCTAGGTTGACAAAGAATTCTTTTTCTTGTCCCTATGGGTGCTCCACTGTAGGTGTATGTGCCTCCCTGCGCTTCTGATCTGAGATCTTTGGTAGCAGTGTCCGTTTGGCCCACATGTGATCTCCCCTCTTCATGCTCTGCCTCGAGGCTAATTAGCACTGCGCGGGCGAACCACCCTCAGTTCCTTCTCAACCGCCCCTGGCTAGACATGGAGCAATTAGCAGTCCACTCACAGATACCTTACTTCTTTAGAAATTCGTTCCCAGCTTGTTTTAATGTTTTTTTCTTCTTAATCTCAGGGGGTTTCCTTTGATTTTTTCTCTGAAACAAAGCTGCTCCTCATGGAGGGAGCTCTTCAGCCTGCAACTGTCCCATGCCCAGAGACTCCCAGGCAACATAAGTCTTCTCCTCAGCCTTCTACCTCCAAGTCCAGTGAACCAAGAAAGAAATCCTTGGGCTCCCCACGTAAGATTAATAAGAAAGCTTCGAGCCCTCATAGTGAGCCCCAAACCAAGGAGAGGAGATCTCCAGCATGTTCGGTCTCTTCAGTACCGACAGCACTGAAGGCATCTCAGCACGTTACCCACGGATCGTGTGGGTCCAGTGAAACAGATACCGCTTATATGCCTAAAGACCCTATGGGCACAGGCACCAAAGCAGCCCTACCACCGGTCAGGGAATGAAGTGGAGACTGTACCACTTTCTGGCAGGTGGCATTGATACGGACATTCTCAGTACTGACAGCTGCGAGACAACCATCATTGGACTGCTCCATGCGGACAAGATTGCCAGTTCCCTCAGTACTGCCGACTCAATACGAGCAACCACTGATGGTACCAACTACTGCAGCAATTTAGTTTCTCTAAGGACCTCACATTGTCTGAGGTACCAGTGTCTTCTCTAATCGGTACTGGATCCCTGGTACCGTGCACATCTCGAGCCCAGGAATCACCACTGGCACCAAGTCTTGCACCTCCACTCTCCATATCGGCTTCATTGTTTTCCAGTGGAGCGTCAGATAGTGACCAGGAGAAGGTCCTCTCCCGCCACTCTCATCATCCTTCCTTCCACTATCAATGCGGGCCTGCCCAGTCATACTCTCGGTATGGCCAACCCTTGTAGTATGACCAAGCATGGGCTCAATCACCCATGCCTTTTCCACTGCCCCAGTGGCCCTATTGGGATCTGTGGGTAGCTTATAGGCATCATGCTTCCCTGGCATCTAGCGTGACCAACCGAGAGACTGTGAGCCATTCCCCCTCAGCCACCATCTCAAGAACCTCAGAACCTCCTCAGGAGATGTTGGAGGAGCAGGAGGTCAGACTAGAGGAGGAGGTTACACCACTTACTAACATCTCTTCCTCCTCTCCAGATGAACCACTATCTATGGCAGATGATTTTAAATTCTTCCAAGACCTGACTAAAAAGGTGGCAGACACCTTACAAATACCTCTCAAGGAGGTAAAAGACACTCACCATAAGCTTCTGGATATTCCACATACATCATTCTCCTCCAGGATAGCCCTCTCATCAATGAGGTGCTTTTGGATCCAGCTGAGTTTATATGGCAAACGCCAGCATCGGCCACACCGACATGCAAACAGGCCAAAAAAAATATTATGTACCTCCCAGGGATACGGAATTTCTTTTTTCCTACTCTCCACCTAATTCTATCGTGGTAGATGCAGTATCGTAGCAGTGAACTTCCATGGCTGGCAACATCATTCCAAGTCAGACCCTTAGGATAGGGATTGGGAGCACCTTGACTTATTTTGATGAAAGGGCTACTCTTCTGCTACTCTGCAATTTAGAATTGCAAATTACTAGGCCTTAACAGCAAAGTATGACTACATATGAACTATACCAAACTGAACACCCTATTGACCTGTCTCCCAGAATCACAATGGGAACAATTTTGAGCACACCTCAACAACCTCACGACTCAGGGCAAATGGTTGCCCATGGAAGTGATTCTCCACATCAATCTCCTCGAACTCAGGGCAGTCAGAAACAC
The DNA here is from genome assembly GCF_002925995.2 of Terrapene triunguis. NCBI lineage: Eukaryota > Metazoa > Chordata > Testudines > Emydidae > Terrapene > Terrapene triunguis. The sequence goes on from NW_020664464.1 coordinate 5,241,138, forward strand.
TTGCGCTCACATTCTCCCACTGATCAGAGGTACACACACAAAGGTCATGACAGACAACATCACACAAATCGTCTGGGAGGTGCCAGATCATCCTCCATCTGCACAGAAGCACTAAAGCTCTGGAACTGGTGCATTTGCCATAATGTTCTAATATCAGCAACCTACTGCCAGGAGTGCAGAATACAACAGCGGAGAGTCTCAGGGCTGGTCCACACTGGGGCGGGGGATCGATATAGGAAACGCAACTTCAGCTACGAGAATAGCGTAGCTGAAGTCGACGTTTCCTATATCGAACTAAAAATACCTACTTCGGGTCCACGCGGCGCAGGCAGGCTCCCCCGTCGACAGCGCTTCCTCCTCTCGGCGAGCAGGAGTTCCGCAGTCGACGGGGGAGCGCTTCTGGGATCGATCTATCGCGTCCAGATGAGACGCGATAAATCGATCCCAGAAGATCGATCTCTACCCGCCGAATTAGGCGAGTAGTGTGGACCAGCCCTTAGTCACAAGTTCTCACACAACCACGAGTGGGAACTGAACCCAGCAGTACTTCACAGCATATTCTGTTAATGGGGGATGCCAGCAATAAATTTGTTTGCTAATTACGTGAACGGGAAATTCCCACACTACTGCTCCAGGACTGGGCTTAGACTGCACTCAGTAGGGGACGCTCTCCTTCTTTTCATGGGACAAGAGCCTTATTTACACCTTTCCCCTGCCCCCTCTGTGGTTGCAGGTCCTGTTGAAAATAAAAAGAGAAAAAGCAAATGTTATACTGATTGCTCCCACTGGCCGAGATAGACATGGTACAGCTGGCGACATGTTCACATGTCCACTGATCTCTCTTCAACCCACTCCTTACCTCCTCTCGCAGAACAAAGGACACACTCGCCATCCCAACCTGCAGATACTCTGGCTCAAGGCTTGGCTCCTTCATGGTTCCAACACATAGAGAGCTCCTGCTCCAAGGAGGTACAGGAAGTGTTACTACACAATAGGAAATCAGCTACCTGTCGTACTTATCTACAAAAGTGGACCAGGTTTCAGGTTTGGTGCGACTCCAGGCAAATTATCCCAATATCTGCTACTCTCCCTGTAGTGTTAGCTTATATACTGGCTCTCAAGAAGTGAGGCCTATCCCTCCATTCGCTCAATGTACACCTGGTGGCCATCACGACTTTCCATCAACAAGTAGAGGGATATTCAGTTTTCTCATACCCAACTACAAAGAGATTCTTCAAGGGCATAACGAACCAGTTTCCCCAACCCAGATGCCCCACTCCAACATGGGACCTGAATCTAGTTTTAAAGAGCCTGACTAGACAGTCCTTTGAACCTATGGCCACCTGTTGGCTTACACACCTATCAATGAAGACCGCATTTCTCATGGCCATCACCTCAGTGAGGAGAATAGGGGAAATAGCAGCACTTAAGGCACACCTTCTTTATAGTATTCTTTCATGACAAGGTTATTCTGAAGCCACACCCAAAGTTTATTCCCAAGGTGTCCTCATCTTTTCACATGAACCAACCAATTCACCTCCCAGCCTTTTATCCCAAGCCTCACCGTAATAACAGAGGCCATGCTGCACACGGTAGACTTTAGGAGAGCCCTGGCCATCTACCTGGACAGGACGAAGACTTTTAGGAAATCTCTCAAGCTCTTTCTTTCCATTGCGGAAAGGTCTAAAGGCACATCAGTATTGGCCCAGAAGCTCTCAAAATGGGTCTCAAACTGTATTAGCTCTGCTAGCATGTTCACATTATAGTACCTCCATCTGGAATTTGCACACACTCCACAAGGTCAGTTTCCTCCTCTGTCGCCTTCCTCAAGAATGTCCCTCTCTTGGAAATCTGCAGAGCAGCCACCTGGGCATCTGTACATACCTTCACAGAACACTATGCGATTATTGGAGACTCTACTTCCAATGCTAGCTTTGGCTCTACCGTATTATCATCCAGAACAGACTGTACTCCAAAGCCCCAACCTCCGATTAGGGATACTGCTCGGGAGTCACTTACAGTGGAGCACCTGTAGGGACACTACTCGAAGAAGAAGAGGAAGTTACTCACCTTGTGCAGTAATGATGGTTCTTCAAGATGTGTGTCCTATGGGTGCTCCACAACCCTCCCTCCTCCCCTCTACTTCGGAGTTCTTGATAAGGACTATTCGGTAGAGAAGGAACTGAAGGTCATTCGCCCCCGCAGCACTAATTAGCCTCGAGGGGGGGAGAGCAAGTGTGTGGGCTGAATGGACACTGCTACCAAACATCTCTGATCAGAAGCGCAGGGACATACATATACCTACAGTGGAGCACCCATAGGGGGACACATCTCGAAGCACAATCGTTACTGCACAAGGTGAATAACTTCCTTTTCTGTCAACAAGGTCCTTAAATCACCTTAACTACACCACTCAGGGGTATGGATTTTTCACACCCCTGAGTGATGCGATTATGCTAAAAGTGAGGTCAGTTTTAAAAATCTGGTGTTGGTCACTACTGACTCTGGCCAAATTAGAAGGGGCAACTTAATATTTTTTGCAAACTCTCTCTTTTCCTTGTATTTTATGTTCTTCATTCCTCCAACTCTTCCCTAAGTTTCTTCTCTGTGTTTCATTCAAACGCAAGAGTTTTCTTTTGGGCTCCTGGCTTTCTCTTTAAGCCTTGGTTGCTCATTATCACTACAACACTGTCCGTAAAAGTATCACTATTTCAGAACATCACAGCACTGGAAACTAGTTTTTGTTGTAAGATCTCCAAATTGCCTTTAACAGAATATGCACATCATATAGCTAAAGGAGCAGCGGAATTAGCATGCTGCTTGTCACTTATACCAGTCAGCCTTTTGTGTGAGGGATAAACTAAGTCCAGTGAAAGGTAGAGGAATAAAGTTGTTGACGTCTGCTATTGAAGAAGAATGGAGAAAAGGGAAGTCTTCAGGGGGCATAAATACTATTAGCAAGTATTGGCTTGCCGGTGTAAACACCATCATTCAATGCCCAATAGGCTCAGCAAAAGAAAAGTTCACAAAGGCAAAAGAATCTTACTTCCAAAGGGAAATTTAAATGGCTTAGGGCCAGATCCTCACCTGGTGTAAAGTGATGTAGTTCCATTGAAACCAAATTAGTGATGCCAACTTTCACCAGCTGAGGAACTGATCCTGAAGGCTGCTCTTTCCTTCACATTTATGAAAAGTATTGTATTATGACTTCACGCTGGAGACTTGGTTTCAGTTCCCTTCTCTCAGCCATTCATTTTCTATTATTATTTTCTTTAAACTGCATTCTCTCCTATATTGGACACTATTATTTAGGCTACTTTTCCTCTGGACAACTGCATGACAAAACAGAAAGCTGGGGCTGACTGAAATGCTCTTGCTCCCCCTTGTGGTGAGGCTTTGGAAGAGTGGCTTTGCACATGTTTGCACCTGCATCTTTATATTTCATGAAGTGTTTGCCAGCTTGCTAGGACCTTGATTTCATTACCTGTTTCCGTAGTATAAACCTGTGTAAGCCACGCATGTAAGAAGGATACACAATAACAAAGTTGCTGCTCATTGAGATCTACATTTCTTCTCATCCTCCCCCATCCAGTTTGCTCTGTGCTGCTATAACATTTGGTTGCAATACATTTATGTTTAACTTGGAAGCTTTAGATTAAAGAAGAAAGGAAGAGTGACCTTTTTGTACAGGTGGTCAGAGAAGGTGTTTATAGATGTTCTGTACTCTTTGGATGTACATAGTTATCTGTTCTGTAGCAAAGGTAGCTGCAGATTGTACAGTGGTGTACAGACTAGATCCTGAAATCCTTGGTGGTACGTATTGAAGCAAAACGCTCTTTGACGTGAATGAGAGTTTTACCAGAGTAAGAGCTGGGTAAGTCTTTCAGGATTTGGCCCATCTGAATAGATATGCAGTCATCTGCAAAGAAGTGAATTAATGTAATACGGTGTTGGCAACTGTTGTGATCACAAGTATTGCCATATCTGATGTTTTTCTTAAAGTCCCAGCTCCGGGGGTCATGTGATTGTGGAAGATCTCAGCTTTCATTAACAAAAAAAGGCAAATTTCTAGCCTCACAGTTGCAGATAAAAGTTTGAAAATGTGACCACATGCACCCAAAAGGCTCAGAAAGCAAAGAAAAAGAGCTCCAAACATTTTTTTTTTAAATCTCCTGGTGGTTTTTTTTGTTTGTTTGTTTAAGCCTGGCTCATGATTTTTGAATGATTGGGATTGGCAGTGCTGGTAACATGAAGATGTGATTCATTGTAAGCAGCCTGAAGTAGTGCAGCTACTGTATTAGACGTGAAAGCAGAAATACCTATTATAGAATGGATTGTGCCTAAATTGGCGTGGCACTGAAGGCACGTGCCACATGCTGGCAAAGTCAGCTGGTGGTGCGGGGGGGATGCAAAACAGGCAGAGCATCCTGATGCTGCAGAAGTGGGCAAGCTGTTCTCTTTCAAGCTCTGGCTGCTTAGCACTGTATGGTGCTTATTGGCCCCATGGAACATTTAGAATAAGTTAGCCATTGAGACTTCATGCAGTGCCTGCCTAGTCCCTAGAGATGTGTTCATTCTCTGTGCCCCCTGGGTCCTTGTCTTTCTGCTGTGACTGACAACAAAATTGCCAATTGTATGATGGTTTTCATGATGTGGGCACATTACCACAAGGATTGTATTGAGACCACCAGTTCCTTCTGCCTAAGCTACCGAACAGCTGTCCGATGGCAAGGAATTACCTGCACTGGGGTGGCTTTAAACCACGGATTTAGAGGAAAAAGGAAGACAGAAGTAACCCTGTTATGTGAAAGAGTACAGAGATCAGAGGTGGAGACTGTCTGTTTTACAAACTGGGATAACTACCAGGCAGACTTCAAACCTTGTTTAAATTTTTGTACCCTGTCCTTGCCAGTTTACTTGGACCGAAGTGGAAGGTAGGGTCACACTTTAATAGTCAATTGCAGCAGGTCTGGGGGATTTCAAAAGGCTACTTTGTATCTTAATACTCTCCAAAAATAACTGACCTCTTCTAGTCTAATAGACTTCTTACCATAAAATGTACAGCACCCTCCCAACTGCCTCAAACCATTCGTTTGTTGGGAAGATCTGTCTTTCTGAACAGATAGTCACAGATAAACATACACTTCAAATTCCTGTTGGGGTAACAGCCCCAAGGAAGAGTCTCCTCAGCCTATATCAAAGGATTAGACCTGTGGTTCACAAACTGTCATCTATCGACCACTTGTGGTCTGTAGAGCACTTGCTAGTGGCCCACCAACAGGTGGCTCATCACATGGTACTGTCTCCTGCGCCGTGTTCTCAGCTTCTAAATCATCTTAAAAGATTGTAAAAATACAATATGTTCCTAAATATTACTTTGCTCTGTAAGCGATTGCCACAAGGATGTTATATGATCGTGATGGCGAGGGTGGCCCACAAGACAGTTGCCATTTTCACATGCACTTCGCACTGTGGAAAAAGTGTAAGAACCTTGGGATTAGACAACAAATGGGAAGTTGAAGGAGTTAGTGAAATTTGAACCATAAGTGTGGAAATCTGAAAAATTCTCTAGCCAGGTGTAGCTCCACTAAATCAACTGCTTATCCTGATGTATCTCTTCCCTGTTTATCTGCACCGTATTGTAAAATACAGAACATTCTTCAGTGATATTACATAGAGACCAGTCAATGAAGGTGAGACAGTCCTACGCAGGTGGTGGTACCTCCATGCTGGTGCTGCAGAGGGGGATGTTCTGTTCCTTGTATGCTGCCCCTGTGTTAGATCATGACATGGGAAGAAGCTATAGAAAAGGGTCTCCTTTCCCTCTGCTAAATTGGACTGAAAATCTCATAAGAACAGGCTTTCTCTTAGGATTTCCAGTGGTGCTGTCTGCTTATAGTCAGAACACAAATCTTACTATAAAATCATCCCTCGGAAAAGTGTGGCCCTTCTATTTCCAGGCCAGAGTGGATCCAGGAAATCCAAAGGCATTTATTTTATCTTAATATATATTTTAATGTATTGAAAGAGTTGACCAAACTCTCTTGAATCTCAAAAAGCCTTGGGCTGGAAGTTTGGTTAAAGGCTTGTTTTGATTATTATTTTATCCCAACTGTTTTGTCTGTCCCTAGTAGTAAAACCTCCATCCAGCTCCTATTCTTTTTAATGCCTTTCCAGGTGTACCTGAAGCAGAAGTTACTTGGTTGAGGAATAGGATCAAGCTGGCCCCTGCCTATCATCTGCATGATGGCTCATTGCTGATTGCAAATGTAACTCTGTCCGATCAGGGGTTATACTCCTGCAGGGCAGCCAATCTTCGTGGGGAGGTGACTGAAAGCACACAGCTGCTGATTCTTGGTAAGCTACAGAAATGCACGTCGCCTTTGTAACGGCTATTTGTTCATGACATTTCCCACATGTCACTGTAATAATGAAACCTAGGCACCAAACAGACCTCGCTCTTTGGAGCTAGTCAGACGACATAACAGACGAGAGAGTGATATAAACAGCCTTGTATTCCAGTGGGGAAAAAAAACCTCTAATTGTGTTAGCAGCCTACATAAGCAGGAACAAGGCTGTCTTCATTTGTGGAGAAGGCAGAAGATATTGGAATTGGGGGGGAGGGTGCGTGGGTTAGAAGGAAAAAAAAAAGTATAAGCTAAAAAAAAACCTTTAATATGTCATTTTCACATATTCAGATTTTATGGTTAATAAAAGAACCAGTCCCCTCCTTTGACCATTCCCCAAAATGGCACCTGTGAAATGAAGGCAATACCCTGTGTAATGCTCCATCTCCGAGAAGCAGACCCCCTGGTAAAGCACTGAGTGACACTGAGCAATTTCACACCTCACTAACAGATGCATAAACCTTGTGCACTTTTACAAAACAGTAACTCAGTTCATTGAAGGGTGAAGTTTACTTTGTCTTGGGTTTCATGGTAGCAGGCTGAATGTCTAGCTAGGTGATTTAGAAAGATATTGTCAGGCCCAAAGCATGGATGGAAGTGTTACCCACGACTGATTTATTGTGCTTGCTGATGGATTTTCCTCCCTAATAACACATCTGTGTCATTTCCTGCTGTCTGAGAGATGAAAGATCCGGCAGGACTATGTAAACGCTACTGTACGTTGGGTAATGAAGTGTGCACATTTTGTAACCCTGTACATGTTATTGCAGCAACACCATTAAAAAGCGTCCATTACAGAACTCTGTTTTCAGGACTTAGTATATAGCCTATTTTAAATCTCAACTACTCAACCTTGCAGGGTGAACCTAGGCCCTGCAGAATCTGCTGCCTCAGGGGCTCCAGTTCTTGGGGCAGATTTGAAAGTGAAAGTTCTCGCAATCTTATGGACAGCGCTGAAGCCTCTGTTTGATGTTCACATGGGCAGGGCCAGCTCCAGACACCAGTGTACAAAGTAGGTGCTTGGAGCGGCCAATGGGAAGGAGCAGCACGTCCAGGTCTTCGGCGGCAATTCATCAGCGGGTACCTCAGTCCCTCTTGGAGTGAAGGATCCGCTGCCGAATTGCTGCCGAGGAATGAAGCGGCGCGGTAGAGCTCCGCCGAAGTGCCGCCAATCGCGGCTTTTTTTTTTTTCCCCCTTCGCTGCTTAGGGTGGCAAAAAAGCCTGAGCCAGCCATGCACATGGGTCCCCTGTGACTTCAAATCAACCCTAGAAACTTGATCTAAAAATTATCTGCCTAGATTTTAAAAAATAACAACCTGAGTTTCATCTTAAAGATCATAATTCTCACATGGCTTCAGACCCTTTTCCTGCTCACGAAAAATGGCTTCTTTTTTAAAGATACAATGTTACGGTTGTTTCTCCAGGCAGCTTATACCCATTTGTAGGCAAATCACTTTCACAATCATTTTGATAAAAATAAATAGTATGAAACACCTGAGCCACATACATTTCATAATGAGCACACGTGGCAGTAGCAACCCCGGCTCAACATGCAGCCCCATTTAACTGAATGGGAAGGTGCCACCATTCACTTACATCAAGTTTACTGTTTGCAGTGTTGTTGTAGCCATGTTGGTCCCAGGATATTAGCAAGACAAGCTGAGTGAGGTAGTATCTTTCATTGAACTAGGTCTTGACCTGTGTAAGCTCGAAAGCTTGTCTCTCTCACCAGCAGAAGTTGGTCCAGTAAAAGATATCACTTCACCCACCTTCTCTGTCCTCTATCACATTTACCGTCATTTAAATGACAGTGGGGGAAAAACAAGAAACAAAATACAAAAATTGGATCATTGTTATCATCATAATTAATAATGGGCCAAATCCTACAGTCTTTAGGGACTGATCCTGTGAAAAGTGATCCTTACACAGACAGTTACTCCTGCACAGAGTCCCATTGACTTCAGTAGTACAGTAACTCCTCACTTAATGTTGTAGTTATGTTCCTGAAAAATGCGACTTTAAGTGAAACGATGTTAAGCGAATCCAATTTCCCCATAAAAAATAATGTAAATAGGGGGGGTTAGGTTCCAGGGATTTTTTTTTTTTTGCCAGACAAAAGGCATTATATACATTTTAAACAAGCAATTTAATACAGGTATAAGTTTTAAACCATTTTAAAGAAACAATTTAATACTACAGTCATCATCTCTGAGTATGAAGCTTGGTTGAGGTGGTGGAGTCAGAGAGTGGAAGAGGATGGATTGTCCGGCTGCTCCTCTTGCTGTTCTTGCAAGCACAGGCACTGACTTTGCCGGGGGCAGGGGGCTCAACCCCGACCCATCCACTCCACCCCTTCTCCCAAGCCCTCACCCTTGATTCGCCTCTTCTCCTCCCCCACACCTCCTCCCCCTTTACTTTGCACACTGCATCCTCGCTCCTCCCCACTCCCTCCCCTCCCTTCTGAACGCTGCAAGCCAGCTGATTGCCGCGGACAGGAGGCGGGGGGGAGCCTGCACGCCCAGTCCTCGCTCCTCCCCCCTCCCTCCTGCCTCCTAAATGCCACAAGCCAGCTGATTGCCGTGGGCAGGAGGTTGGGGGAGGAGGGGGAAGGCGCTGATCCACGGGGTCTGCCGGCGGGCGGGAGGCGCTGTGGGGGGAGCGGCGTAGGGAGGCTGCTAGCTGTGGAGAAAGCAGGCAGCCAAACAACATAAGAGTGGAGCATTGCACAACTTTAAATGAGTGTGTTCTCTAATTGATCAGCAACGAAACAACGTTAACCGGGACGACGTTAAGTGAGGAGTTACTGTACACAAGAGTAACTGTATTCAATGTAATAACTCTCTGCCACTTTGGCCTCTTAGGCTAGGTCTACACTACAGCGGACTTCCGACCTAAGATACGCAACTTCAGCTACGTGAATACCGTAGCTGA